>NW_024400082.1:0-51581 GCF_905171765.1 Bufo bufo
TTTCCCCCTCACTACTACTTCTCCATTCACTCCTATACGTTTTTCTGCTTGGCGTGCTATGGCACCAGGAATTGCGTGCGCAAAATTTGCGGGTGGGGGTGGAGCTATGCAGATGGCGAACACAAAGAGGAGCATGCTGGTGATTTCTGAGCGTAGGACGCACGTTTTCCCTGGTTTGTGAGAGAAGGAAGCCTCCCGGACTGTGTCTGGGGCTTGGGCCCGTAGGCTGTTGCCTTGAGAAGTGCTTTGCAATGGCGATAAGCGGCCCCGTTGTCGAGGCCCCTTTTGGCTAAGAGGAAGTGTAGTATCTGTTCTTATACTGTACGCGGCAGACATGTTCCTGCAGTATTACCTGGATGAGCAGGGAGATCGGGTGTACACCATGAAGAAAGTGGCTCCCAGTGGACAGCTGACCTCTTCAGCCCATCCAGCCCGCTTCTCTCCTGATGACAAGTATTCCCGACATCGCTTCTCCATCAAGAAGAGATTTGGCCTCCTGCTCACCCAGCAGCCCCGGCCGGTTTTATGAGGCTGGCCGGTGCGGAGGAACGAAAGCTGGACTTGAAATCTCTCAGCTCCTTCTTACCACATTCACTCTTGTTGGACATTTGTGACCTTATCTATCACTTAACATGGGAGGTGTTTTCTGACTTTTGTATAAAATAAAGGTCTGGGTGGGCGTGCGTTCAGAAAAAAAAAAAAATAATAATAATCTGTTCTTTCTTATCAGTTATTTTTAATATCTGATACGTCCCCTATCTGGGGACCATATATTAAATGGATTTTTTGAACAGGGAGATGGAAAAAGATTGATGGGTTAGTTAATTGGCTTATCACCTGAATGAATTGTTTGGACCTCCACGCACCTTGGTTTTGCTTTGGGCGGGCCTGTTGTGCACACTTGGGATGCTGAGTTGTTCCTGTGAATTGACCATTTAGTATTTTTGTAGCAAGTTGGCTGGATGTAACCATTTAGCTTTTCCAGTGCTGTAATAATAAATGAGTAAAGTTTGCCTGTGTCTCCCTCTTGTGGATCCTATCCAACTGGATTATTTGGAGGTTAACAAGTAGTCCAGCACTTCCTATGTATCAGCAGCTGGACCTGCCTTGTCTGGACAATGGACGGAACACTGCACGTGTCACAAGAGGCTTGTCAGGTCAAGAGGTCAAAGAGGTCAAGTAAGGTCAAGTACTGGATGACATCACAAGGGCCCTGATGGAACACTCAACAATGGGGCCATGACATCACAATCAACAATGCTGTATACCTTTTTTTTTTTTTTTCCCCCTCACTACTACTTCTCCATTCACTCCTATACGTTTTTCTGCTTGGCGTGCTATGGCACCAGGAATTGCGTGCGCAAAATTTGCGGGTGGGGGTGGAGCTATGCAGATGGCGAACACAAAGAGGAGCATGCTGGTGATTTCTGAGCGTAGGACGCACGTTTTCCCTGGTTTGTGAGAGAAGGAAGCCTCCCGGACTGTGTCTGGGGCTTGGGCCCGTAGGCTGTTGCCTTGAGAAGTGCTTTGCAATGGCGATAAGCGGCCCCGTTGTCGAGGCCCCTTTTGGCTAAGAGGAAGTGTAGTATCTGTTCTTATACTGTACGCGGCAGACATGTTCCTGCAGTATTACCTGGATGAGCAGGGAGATCGGGTGTACACCATGAAGAAAGTGGCTCCCAGTGGACAGCTGACCTCTTCAGCCCATCCAGCCCGCTTCTCTCCCGATGACAAGTATTCCCGACATCGCTTCTCCATCAAGAAGAGATTTGGCCTCCTGCTCACCCAGCAGCCCCGGCCGGTTTTATGAGGCTGGCCGGTGCGGAGGAACGAAAGCTGGACTTGAAATCTCTCAGCTCCTTCTTACCACATTCACTCTTGTTGGACATTTGTGACCTTATCTATCACTTAACATGGGAGGTGTTTTCTGACTTTTGTATAAAATAAAGGTCTGGGTGGGCGTGCGTTCAGAAAAAAAAAATAATAATAATCTGTTCTTTCTTATCAGTTATTTTTAATTTCTGATACGTCCCCTATCTGGGGACCATATATTAAATGGATTTTTTGAACAGGGAGATGGAAAAAGATTGATGGGTTAGTTAATTGGCTTATCACCTGAATGAATTGTTTGGACCTCCACGCACCTTGGTTTTGCTTTGGGCGGGCCTGTTGTGCACACTTGGGATGCTGAGTTGTTCCTGTGAATTGACCATTTAGTATTTTTGTAGCAAGTTGGCTGGATGTAACCATTTAGCTTTTCCAGTGCTGTAATAATAAATGAGTAAAGTTTGCCTGTGTCTCCCTCTTGTGGATCCTATCCAACTGGATTATTTGGAGGTTAACAAGTAGTCCAGCACTTCCTATGTATCAGCAGCTGGACCTGCCTTGTCTGGACAATGGACGGAACACTGCACGTGTCACAAGAGGCTTGTCAGGTCAAGAGGTCAAAGAGGTCAAGTAAGGTCAAGTACTGGATGACATCACAAGGGCCCTGATGGAACACTCAACAATGGGGCCATGACATCACAATCAACAATGCTGTATACCTTTTTTTTTTTTTTTCCCCCTCACTACTACTTCTCCATTCACTCCTATACGTTTTTCTGCTTGGCGTGCTATGGCACCAGGAATTGCGTGCGCAAAATTTGCGGGTGGGGGTGGAGCTATGCAGATGGCGAACACAAAGAGGAGCATGCTGGTGATTTCTGAGCGTAGGACGCACGTTTTCCCTGGTTTGTGAGAGAAGGAAGCCTCCCGGACTGTGTCTGGGGCTTGGGCCCGTAGGCTGTTGCCTTGAGAAGTGCTTTGCAATGGCGATAAGCGGCCCCGTTGTCGAGGCCCCTTTTGGCTAAGAGGAAGTGTAGTATCTGTTCTTATACTGTACGCGGCAGACATGTTCCTGCAGTATTACCTGGATGAGCAGGGAGATCGGGTGTACACCATGAAGAAAGTGGCTCCCAGTGGACAGCTGACCTCTTCAGCCCATCCAGCCCGCTTCTCTCCCGATGACAAGTATTCCCGACATCGCTTCTCCATCAAGAAGAGATTTGGCCTCCTGCTCACCCAGCAGCCCCGGCCGGTTTTATGAGGCTGGCCGGTGCGGAGGAACGAAAGCTGGACTTGAAATCTCTCAGCTCCTTCTTACCACATTCACTCTTGTTGGACATTTGTGACCTTATCTATCACTTAACATGGGAGGTGTTTTCTGACTTTTGTATAAAATAAAGGTCTGGGTGGGCGTGCGTTCAAAAAAAAAAAAAAATAATAATAATCTGTTCTTTCTTATCAGTTATTTTTAATATCTGATACGTCCCCTATCTGGGGACCATATATTAAATGGATTTTTTGAACAGGGAGATGGAAAAAGATTGATGGGTTAGTTAATTGGCTTATCACCTGAATGAATTGTTTGGACCTCCACGCACCTTGGTTTTGCTTTGGGCGGGCCTGTTGTGCACACTTGGGATGCTGAGTTGTTCCTGTGAATTGACCATTTAGTATTTTTGTAGCAAGTTGGCTGGATGTAACCATTTAGCTTTTCCAGTGCTGTAATAATAAATGAGTAAAGTTTGCCTGTGTCTCCCTCTTGTGGATCCTATCCAACTGGATTATTTGGAGGTTAACAAGTAGTCCAGCACTTCCTATGTATCAGCAGCTGGACCTGCCTTGTCTGGACAATGGACGGAACACTGCACGTGTCACAAGAGGCTTGTCAGGTCAAGAGGTCAAAGAGGTCAAGTAAGGTCAAGTACTGGATGACATCACAAGGGCCCTGATGGAACACTCAACAATGGGCCCATGACATCACAATCAACAATGCTGTATACCTTTTTTTTTTTTTTTCCCCCTCACTACTACTTCTCCATTCACTCCTATACGTTTTTCTGCTTGGCGTGCTATGGCACCAGGAATTGCGTGCGCAAAATTTGCGGGTGGGGGTGGAGCTATGCAGATGGCGAACACAAAGAGGAGCATGCTGGTGATTTCTGAGCGTAGGACGCACGTTTTCCCTGGTTTGTGAGAGAAGGAAGCCTCCCGGACTGTGTCTGGGGCTGGGGCCCGTAGGCTGTTGCCTTGAGAAGTGCTTTGCAATGGCGATAAGCGGCCCCGTTGTCGAGGCCCCTTTTGGCTAAGAGGAAGTGTAGTATCTGTTCTTATACTGTACGCGGCAGACATGTTCCTGCAGTATTACCTGGATGAGCAGGGAGATCGGGTGTACACCATGAAGAAAGTGGCTCCCAGTGGACAGCTGACCTCTTCAGCCCATCCAGCCCGCTTCTCTCCCGATGACAAGTATTCCCGACATCGCTTCTCCATCAAGAAGAGATTTGGCCTCCTGCTCACCCAGCAGCCCCGGCCGGTTTTATGAGGCTGGCCGGTGCGGAGGAACGAAAGCTGGACTTGAAATCTCTCAGCTCCTTCTTACCACATTCACTCTTGTTGGACATTTGTGACCTTATCTATCACTTAACATGGGAGGTGTTTTCTGACTTTTGTATAAAATAAAGGTCTGGGTGGGCGTGCGTTCAGAAAAAAATAATAATAATAATCTGTTCTTTCTTATCAGTTATTTTTAATATCTGATACGTCCCCTATCTGGGGACCATATATTAAATGGATTTTTTGAACAGGGAGATGGAAAAAGATTGATGGGTTAGTTAATTGGCTTATCACCTGAATGAATTGTTTGGACCTCCACGCACCTTGGTTTTGCTTTGGGCGGGCCTGTTGTGCACACTTGGGATGCTGAGTTGTTCCTGTGAATTGACCATTTAGTATTTTTGTAGCAAGTTGGCTGGATGTAACCATTTAGCTTTTCCAGTGCTGTAATAATAAATGAGTAAAGTTTGCCTGTGTCTCCCTCTTGTGGATCCTATCCAACTGGATTATTTGGAGGTTAACAAGTAGTCCAGCACTTCCTATGTATCAGCAGCTGGACCTGCCTTGTCTGGACAATGGACGGAACACTGCACGTGTCACAAGAGGCTTGTCAGGTCAAGAGGTCAAAGAGGTCAAGTAAGGTCAAGTACTGGATGACATCACAAGGGCCCTGATGGAACACTCAACAATGGGGCCATGACATCACAATCAACAATGCTGTATACCTTTTTTTTTTTTTTTCCCCCTCACTACTACTTCTCCATTCACTCCTATACGTTTTTCTGCTTGGCGTGCTATGGCACCAGGAATTGCGTGCGCAAAATTTGCGGGTGGGGGTGGAGCTATGCAGATGGCGAACACAAAGAGGAGCATGCTGGTGATTTCTGAGCGTAGGACGCACGTTTTCCCTGGTTTGTGAGAGAAGGAAGCCTCCCGGACTGTGTCTGGGGCTTGGGCCCGTAGGCTGTTGCCTTGAGAAGTGCTTTGCAATGGCGATAAGCGGCCCCGTTGTCGAGGCCCCTTTTGGCTAAGAGGAAGTGTAGTATCTGTTCTTATACTGTACGCGGCAGACATGTTCCTGCAGTATTACCTGGATGAGCAGGGAGATCGGGTGTACACCATGAAGAAAGTGGCTCCCAGTGGACAGCTGACCTCTTCAGCCCATCCAGCCCGCTTCTCTCCCGATGACAAGTATTCCCGACATCGCTTCTCCATCAAGAAGAGATTTGGCCTCCTGCTCACCCAGCAGCCCCGGCCGGTTTTATGAGGCTGGCCGGTGCGGAGGAACGAAAGCTGGACTTGAAATCTCTCAGCTCCTTCTTACCACATTCACTCTTGTTGGACATTTGTGACCTTATCTATCACTTAACATGGGAGGTGTTTTCTGACTTTTGTATAAAATAAAGGTCTGGGTGGGCGTGCGTTCAGAAAAAAAAAATAATAATAATCTGTTCTTTCTTATCAGTTATTTTTAATATCTGATACGTCCCCTATCTGGGGACCATATATTAAATGGATTTTTTGAACAGGGAGATGGAAAAAGATTGATGGGTTAGTTAATTGGCTTATCACCTGAATGAATTGTTTGGACCTCCACGCACCTTGGTTTTGCTTTGGGCGGGCCTGTTGTGCACACTTGGGATGCTGAGTTGTTCCTGTGAATTGACCATTTAGTATTTTTGTAGCAAGTTGGCTGGATGTAACCATTTAGCTTTTCCAGTGCTGTAATAATAAATGAGTAAAGTTTGCCTGTGTCTCCCTCTTGTGGATCCTATCCAACTGGATTATTTGGAGGTTAACAAGTAGTCCAGCACTTCCTATGTATCAGCAGCTGGACCTGCCTTGTCTGGACAATGGACGGAACACTGCACGTGTCACAAGAGGCTTGTCAGGTCAAGAGGTCAAAGAGGTCAAGTAAGGTCAAGTACTGGATGACATCACAAGGGCCCTGATGGAACACTCAACAATGGGGCCATGACATCACAATCAACAATGCTGTATACCTTTTTTTTTTTTTTTCCCCCTCACTACTACTTCTCCATTCACTCCTATACGTTTTTCTGCTTGGCGTGCTATGGCACCAGGAATTGCGTGCGCAAAATTTGCGGGTGGGGGTGGAGCTATGCAGATGGCGAACACAAAGAGGAGCATGCTGGTGATTTCTGAGCGTAGGACGCACGTTTTCCCTGGTTTGTGAGAGAAGGAAGCCTCCCGGACTGTGTCTGGGGCTTGGGCCCGTAGGCTGTTGCCTTGAGAAGTGCTTTGCAATGGCGATAAGCGGCCCCGTTGTCGAGGCCCCTTTTGGCTAAGAGGAAGTGTAGTATCTGTTCTTATACTGTACGCGGCAGACATGTTCCTGCAGTATTACCTGGATGAGCAGGGAGATCGGGTGTACACCATGAAGAAAGTGGCTCCCAGTGGACAGCTGACCTCTTCAGCCCATCCAGCCCGCTTCTCTCCCGATGACAAGTATTCCCGACATCGCTTCTCCATCAAGAAGAGATTTGGCCTCCTGCTCACCCAGCAGCCCCGGCCGGTTTTATGAGGCTGGCCGGTGCGGAGGAACGACAGCTGGACTTGAAATCTCTCAGCTCCTTCTTACCACATTCACTCTTGTTGGACATTTGTGACCTTATCTATCACTTAACATGGGAGGTGTTTTCTGACTTTTGTATAAAATAAAGGTCTGGGTGGGCGTGCGTTCAGAAAAAAAAAATAATAATAATCTGTTCTTTCTTATCAGTTATTTTTAATATCTGATACGTCCCCTATCTGGGGACCATATATTAAATGGATTTTTTGAACAGGGAGATGGAAAAAGATTGATGGGTTAGTTAATTGGCTTATCACCTGAATGAATTGTTTGGACCTCCACGCACCTTGGTTTTGCTTTGGGCGGGCCTGTTGTGCACACTTGGGATGCTGAGTTGTTCCTGTGAATTGACCATTTAGTATTTTTGTAGCAAGTTGGCTGGATGTAACCATTTAGCTTTTCCAGTGCTGTAATAATAAATGAGTAAAGTTTGCCTGTGTCTCCCTCTTGTGGATCCTATCCAACTGGATTATTTGGAGGTTAACAAGTAGTCCAGCACTTCCTATGTATCAGCAGCTGGACCTGCCTTGTCTGGACAATGGACGGAACACTGCACGTGTCACAAGAGGCTTGTCAGGTCAAGAGGTCAAAGAGGTCAAGTAAGGTCAAGTACTGGATGACATCACAAGGGCCCTGATGGAACACTCAACAATGGGGCCATGACATCACAATCAACAATGCTGTATACCTTTTTTTTTTTTTTTCCCCCTCACTACTACTTCTCCATTCACTCCTATACGTTTTTCTGCTTGGCGTGCTATGGCACCAGGAATTGCGTGCGCAAAATTTGCGGGTGGGGGTGGAGCTATGCAGATGGCGAACACAAAGAGGAGCATGCTGGTGATTTCTGAGCGTAGGACGCACGTTTTCCCTGGTTTGTGAGAGAAGGAAGCCTCCCGGACTGTGTCTGGGGCTTGGGCCCGTAGGCTGTTGCCTTGAGAAGTGCTTTGCAATGGCGATAAGCGGCCCCGTTGTCGAGGCCCCTTTTGGCTAAGAGGAAGTGTAGTATCTGTTCTTATACTGTACGCGGCAGACATGTTCCTGCAGTATTACCTGGATGAGCAGGGAGATCGGGTGTACACCATGAAGAAAGTGGCTCCCAGTGGACAGCTGACCTCTTCAGCCCATCCAGCCCGCTTCTCTCCCGATGACAAGTATTCCCGACATCGCTTCTCCATCAAGAAGAGATTTGGCCTCCTGCTCACCCAGCAGCCCCGGCCGGTTTTATGAGGCTGGCCGGTGCGGAGGAACGAAAGCTGGACTTGAAATCTCTCAGCTCCTTCTTACCACATTCACTCTTGTTGGACATTTGTGACCTTATCTATCACTTAACATGGGAGGTGTTTTCTGACTTTTGTATAAAATAAAGGTCTGGGTGGGCGTGCGTTCAAAAAAAAAAAAATAATAATAATCTGTTCTTTCTTATCAGTTATTTTTAATATCTGATACGTCCCCTATCTGGGGACCATATATTAAATGGATTTTTTGAACAGGGAGATGGAAAAAGATTGATGGGTTAGTTAATTGGCTTATCACCTGAATGAATTGTTTGGACCTCCACGCACCTTGGTTTTGCTTTGGGCGGGCCTGTTGTGCACACTTGGGATGCTGAGTTGTTCCTGTGAATTGACCATTTAGTATTTTTGTAGCAAGTTGGCTGGATGTAACCATTTAGCTTTTCCAGTGCTGTAATAATAAATGAGTAAAGTTTGCCTGTGTCTCCCTCTTGTGGATCCTATCCAACTGGATTATTTGGAGGTTAACAAGTAGTCCAGCACTTCCTATGTATCAGCAGCTGGACCTGCCTTGTCTGGACAATGGACGGAACACTGCACGTGTCACAAGAGGCTTGTCAGGTCAAGAGGTCAAAGAGGTCAAGTAAGGTCAAGTACTGGATGACATCACAAGGGCCCTGATGGAACACTCAACAATGGGGCCATGACATCACAATCAACAATGCTGTATACCTTTTTTTTTTTTTTTCCCCCTCACTACTACTTCTCCATTCACTCCTATACGTTTTTCTGCTTGGCGTGCTATGGCACCAGGAATTGCGTGCGCAAAATTTGCGGGTGGGGGTGGAGCTATGCAGATGGCGAACACAAAGAGGAGCATGCTGGTGATTTCTGAGCGTAGGACGCACGTTTTCCCTGGTTTGTGAGAGAAGGAAGCCTCCCGGACTGTGTCTGGGGCTTGGGCCCGTAGGCTGTTGCCTTGAGAAGTGCTTTGCAATGGCGATAAGCGGCCCCGTTGTCGAGGCCCCTTTTGGCTAAGAGGAAGTGTAGTATCTGTTCTTATACTGTACGCGGCAGACATGTTCCTGCAGTATTACCTGGATGAGCAGGGAGATCGGGTGTACACCATGAAGAAAGTGGCTCCCAGTGGACAGCTGACCTCTTCAGCCCATCCAGCCCGCTTCTCTCCCGATGACAAGTATTCCCGACATCGCTTCTCCATCAAGAAGAGATTTGGCCTCCTGCTCACCCAGCAGCCCCGGCCGGTTTTATGAGGCTGGCCGGTGCGGAGGAACGAAAGCTGGACTTGAAATCTCTCAGCTCCTTCTTACCACATTCACTCTTGTTGGACATTTGTGACCTTATCTATCACTTAACATGGGAGGTGTTTTCTGACTTTTGTATAAAATAAAGGTCTGGGTGGGCGTGCGTTCAGAAAAAAAAAATAATAATAATCTGTTCTTTCTTATCAGTTATTTTTAATATCTGATACGTCCCCTATCTGGGGACCATATATTAAATGGATTTTTTGAACAGGGAGATGGAAAAAGATTGATGGGTTAGTTAATTGGCTTATCACCTGAATGAATTGTTTGGACCTCCACGCACCTTGGTTTTGCTTTGGGCGGGCCTGTTGTGCACACTTGGGATGCTGAGTTGTTCCTGTGAATTGACCATTTAGTATTTTTGTAGCAAGTTGGCTGGATGTAACCATTTAGCTTTTCCAGTGCTGTAATAATAAATGAGTAAAGTTTGCCTGTGTCTCCCTCTTGTGGATCCTATCCAACTGGATTATTTGGAGGTTAACAAGTAGTCCAGCACTTCCTATGTATCAGCAGCTGGACCTGCCTTGTCTGGACAATGGACGGAACACTGCACGTGTCACAAGAGGCTTGTCAGGTCAAGAGGTCAAAGAGGTCAAGTAAGGTCAAGTACTGGATGACATCACAAGGGCCCTGATGGAACACTCAACAATGGGGCCATGACATCACAATCAACAATGCTGTATACCTTTTTTTTTTTTTTTCCCCCTCACTACTACTTCTCCATTCACTCCTATACGTTTTTCTGCTTGGCGTGCTATGGCACCAGGAATTGCGTGCGCAAAATTTGCGGGTGGGGGTGGAGCTATGCAGATGGCGAACACAAAGAGGAGCATGCTGGTGATTTCTGAGCGTAGGACGCACGTTTTCCCTGGTTTGTGAGAGAAGGAAGCCTCCCGGACTGTGTCTGGGGCTGGGGCCCGTAGGCTGTTGCCTTGAGAAGTGCTTTGCAATGGCGATAAGCGGCCCCGTTGTCGAGGCCCCTTTTGGCTAAGAGGAAGTGTAGTATCTGTTCTTATACTGTACGCGGCAGACATGTTCCTGCAGTATTACCTGGATGAGCAGGGAGATCGGGTGTACACCATGAAGAAAGTGGCTCCCAGTGGACAGCTGACCTCTTCAGCCCATCCAGCCCGCTTCTCTCCCGATGACAAGTATTCCCGACATCGCTTCTCCATCAAGAAGAGATTTGGCCTCCTGCTCACCCAGCAGCCCCGGCCGGTTTTATGAGGCTGGCCGGTGCGGAGGAACGAAAGCTGGACTTGAAATCTCTCAGCTCCTTCTTACCACATTCACTCTTGTTGGACATTTGTGACCTTATCTATCACTTAACATGGGAGGTGTTTTCTGACTTTTGTATAAAATAAAGGTCTGGGTGGGCGTGCGTTCAGAAAAAAAAAATAATAATAATCTGTTCTTTCTTATCAGTTATTTTTAATATCTGATACGTCCCCTATCTGGGGACCATATATTAAATGGATTTTTTGAACAGGGAGATGGAAAAAGATTGATGGGTTAGTTAATTGGCTTATCACCTGAATGAATTGTTTGGACCTCCACGCACCTTGGTTTTGCTTTGGGCGGGCCTGTTGTGCACACTTGGGATGCTGAGTTGTTCCTGTGAATTGACCATTTAGTATTTTTGTAGCAAGTTGGCTGGATGTAACCATTTAGCTTTTCCAGTGCTGTAATAATAAATGAGTAAAGTTTGCCTGTGTCTCCCTCTTGTGGATCCTATCCAACTGGATTATTTGGAGGTTAACAAGTAGTCCAGCACTTCCTATGTATCAGCAGCTGGACCTGCCTTGTCTGGACAATGGACGGAACACTGCACGTGTCACAAGAGGCTTGTCAGGTCAAGAGGTCAAAGAGGTCAAGTAAGGTCAAGTACTGGATGACATCACAAGGGCCCTGATGGAACACTCAACAATGGGGCCATGACATCACAATCAACAATGCTGTATACCTTTTTTTTTTTTTTTCCCCCCTCACTACTACTTCTCCATTCACTCCTATACGTTTTTCTGCTTGGCGTGCTATGGCACCAGGAATTGCGTGCGCAAAATTTGCGGGTGGGGGTGGAGCTATGCAGATGGCGAACACAAAGAGGAGCATGCTGGTGATTTCTGAGCGTAGGACGCACGTTTTCCCTGGTTTGTGAGAGAAGGAAGCCTCCCGGACTGTGTCTGGGGCTTGGGCCCGTAGGCTGTTGCCTTGAGAAGTGCTTTGCAATGGCGATAAGCGGCCCCGTTGTCGAGGCCCCTTTTGGCTAAGAGGAAGTGTAGTATCTGTTCTTATACTGTACGCGGCAGACATGTTCCTGCAGTATTACCTGGATGAGCAGGGAGATCGGGTGTACACCATGAAGAAAGTGGCTCCCAGTGGACAGCTGACCTCTTCAGCCCATCCAGCCCGCTTCTCTCCCGATGACAAGTATTCCCGACATCGCTTCTCCATCAAGAAGAGATTTGGCCTCCTGCTCACCCAGCAGCCCCGGCCGGTTTTATGAGGCTGGCCGGTGCGGAGGAACGAAAGCTGGACTTGAAATCTCTCAGCTCCTTCTTACCACATTCACTCTTGTTGGACATTTGTGACCTTATCTATCACTTAACATGGGAGGTGTTTTCTGACTTTTGTATAAAATAAAGGTCTGGGTGGGCGTGCGTTCAAAAAAAAAAAAAAATAATAATAATCTGTTCTTTCTTATCAGTTATTTTTAATATCTGATACGTCCCCTATCTGGGGACCATATATTAAATGGATTTTTTGAACAGGGAGATGGAAAAAGATTGATGGGTTAGTTAATTGGCTTATCACCTGAATGAATTGTTTGGACCTCCACGCACCTTGGTTTTGCTTTGGGCGGGCCTGTTGTGCACACTTGGGATGCTGAGTTGTTCCTGTGAATTGACCATTTAGTATTTTTGTAGCAAGTTGGCTGGATGTAACCATTTAGCTTTTCCAGTGCTGTAATAATAAATGAGTAAAGTTTGCCTGTGTCTCCCTCTTGTGGATCCTATCCAACTGGATTATTTGGAGGTTAACAAGTAGTCCAGCACTTCCTATGTATCAGCAGCTGGACCTGCCTTGTCTGGACAATGGACGGAACACTGCACGTGTCACAAGAGGCTTGTCAGGTCAAGAGGTCAAAGAGGTCAAGTAAGGTCAAGTACTGGATGACATCACAAGGGCCCTGATGGAACACTCAACAATGGGGCCATGACATCACAATCAACAATGCTGTATACCTTTTTTTTTTTTTTTCCCCCTCACTACTACTTCTCCATTCACTCCTATACGTTTTTCTGCTTGGCGTGCTATGGCACCAGGAATTGCGTGCGCAAAATTTGCGGGTGGGGGTGGAGCTATGCAGATGGCGAACACAAAGAGGAGCATGCTGGTGATTTCTGAGCGTAGGACGCACGTTTTCCCTGGTTTGTGAGAGAAGGAAGCCTCCCGGACTGTGTCTGGGGCTTGGGCCCGTAGGCTGTTGCCTTGAGAAGTGCTTTGCAATGGCGATAAGCGGCCCCGTTGTCGAGGCCCCTTTTGGCTAAGAGGAAGTGTAGTATCTGTTCTTATACTGTACGCGGCAGACATGTTCCTGCAGTATTACCTGGATGAGCAGGGAGATCGGGTGTACACCATGAAGAAAGTGGCTCCCAGTGGACAGCTGACCTCTTCAGCCCATCCAGCCCGCTTCTCTCCCGATGACAAGTATTCCCGACATCGCTTCTCCATCAAGAAGAGATTTGGCCTCCTGCTCACCCAGCAGCCCCGGCCGGTTTTATGAGGCTGGCCGGTGCGGAGGAACGAAAGCTGGACTTGAAATCTCTCAGCTCCTTCTTACCACATTCACTCTTGTTGGACATTTGTGACCTTATCTATCACTTAACATGGGAGGTGTTTTCTGACTTTTGTATAAAATAAAGGTCTGGGTGGGCGTGCGTTCAGAAAAAAAAAAAATAATAATAATCTGTTCTTTCTTATCAGTTATTTTTAATATCTGATACGTCCCCTATCTGGGGACCATATATTAAATGGATTTTTTGAACAGGGAGATGGAAAAAGATTGATGGGTTAGTTAATTGGCTTATCACCTGAATGAATTGTTTGGACCTCCACGCACCTTGGTTTTGCTTTGGGCGGGCCTGTTGTGCACACTTGGGATGCTGAGTTGTTCCTGTGAATTGACCATTTAGTATTTTTGTAGCAAGTTGGCTGGATGTAACCATTTAGCTTTTCCAGTGCTGTAATAATAAATGAGTAAAGTTTGCCTGTGTCTCCCTCTTGTGGATCCTATCCAACTGGATTATTTGGAGGTTAACAAGTAGTCCAGCACTTCCTATGTATCAGCAGCTGGACCTGCCTTGTCTGGACAATGGACGGAACACTGCACGTGTCACAAGAGGCTTGTCAGGTCAAGAGGTCAAAGAGGTCAAGTAAGGTCAAGTACTGGATGACATCACAAGGGCCCTGATGGAACACTCAACAATGGGGCCGTGACATCACAATCAACAATGCATACTTCCTTTTTTTTTTTTTTTTTTTCTCACTACTACTTCTCCATTCACTCCTATGCGTTTTTCTGCTTGGCGTGCTATGGCACCAGGAATTGCGTGTGAAGAAAAGGCGTGTGCAAAAGTGGCGGGTGGGGGTAGAGCTATGCAGATGGCAAACACAAAGAGGAGCATAATGCTGGTGACTTCTGAGCGTAGGACGCACGTTTTCCCTGCTTTGTGAGAGAGGAGAAGGAAGCCTCCCGGACTGGGGCTGGGGCTGGGGCCCGTAGGCTGTTGCCTTGAGAAGTGCTTTGCAATGGCGATAAGCGGCCCCGTTGTCGAGGCCCCCTTTTGGCTAAGATCAAGTGTAGTATCTGTTCTTATACTGTACTCCTTGGTCTTCCCGTGATCGCTTCTCGGCCTTTTGGCTAAGATCAAGTGTAGTATCGAGAGGTGCTGCCTTGGTCTTGGCCAGAGGTGCCCCGGGTACCCGGACCCTCGGCCTCAGGTGAGGGCTGTAGTTTATAGCTGCAGTCCGAGCCTGTGCTGCTATTGGGGGGACGGCTTAGTCCCGGGGCAACGAGGAGCGATCACCTACCTACCTGCTTTTAGTGGGTGAGGGTTCTTTTTTGGAGTTCCGGAAGGATGGCTGAAATGGAAGTTCAGATGGACTCAGAATCTGGAGAAGAGGAAGTGCCGTTCTACGCTCGGATTAAAGAAGGAATTCGTTTTGTATTGCTGGACACTGGAAAAAAAGAAAAAGGTATTGTTTTTTTGGTAGAGGAAATACTTTTCGGCCTGTTGGCTGTTAAGAAGGACTGGATACTTTCAGTTTTGGAATTTCCAAGTCGTGGGATATATGATGTCGTTTTCATTTCAAGTGACATATATGGGCATGTTTTAAAGCTTGTGGAACATGTTAAGCAGAATCCTGTTTTTGAGGGAGTGAGGATCATTCCCCACTTCCCTAGGAAGGAAAGGTTGGTGACTGTACGTATCTATAACCCTCATGTACCGGAGTCAGAAATTGTTAATTTTCTGGAAAAACTATGTGAGAAAGTGATCCCAAAAGGGAAAATTTTGAACCAGTACGGCTTATGGACATCCAAATGGAAATTTTTGGTTACCTTTTTGGAAGATGAAGGGGGGAACTTGGTTTACCCACCTAGTCGTTTTCGTGTGTCTAGATCAAATGCTGACCTGTTTTTTTCTGGGATGCCAGAGTTTTGTCGTAAATGCAAAAAATATGGCCATGATAAAGAGGCATGTACGTATACATGGTGTACAATTTGTGAGTTGGAAGGACATAACACAGGTGAATGTGCAAAAGAAAAGAGTGGTGATTCAAGTGGTGGAGTGAAAGTTTTAAGTCAAGAAAGTTTATGTGCAAGTCAAGAAAGTAAGCCAGGGAAAGCAACTAATGCTGTTACGGATGGGAAAAGAAAAGAAGTAACATCTGAAGATAAGACTCAAGGTCAACCCAGTATAAAAAGGTGTGTGAAGGAAACGAAGGTTGAAGAAAGTCCAGTAGAAGATAGGATAAAAAGATATTTTCAGGCGATAAATCAAAGAATGGATGAATTGGAGGCAACTGGAGTACGTTTGTCAGCATTATTCTATACGGTTAAACACCATTTGTTTTCTAATAAGGAATATTTCATTGATAAATACAAAGTACCGCAATATGAAGTTGGTTTATTCCCTAAAGAAATAACGCGAGAGTATCGTTGGGAATATGAGCAGTTAAGAAGAATTACTTTTTTTGCTTATACTAATGGTTTGCGTGACTAAAGTTTTTTTTCTTTCTTTGATATATGTGTTTTTGTTTTTTTTGTTTTTTGTTATTTGGTTTTTATATAAAAAAAAAAAAAAAAAAAAAAGCCACTCAGGTTAAATTTCTGTGTTTATGTATAATTTGTTGTTGTATATCTTTTGTTGTATTAAAAGAGAAAGAAAGCCATAGTGATGAAAGGTGAAGAAATACGAACGTTTATACTGAGTATGTGTATTTACCATTCTGAATGGTTAAAAAAAAAAAAAAAAAAAAAAAAAAAAAAAAATCTGTTCTTATACTGTACGCGGCAGACATGTTCCTGCAGTATTACCTGGATGAGCAGGGAGATCGGGTGTACACCATGAAGAAAGTGGCTCCCAGTGGACAGCTGACCTCTTCAGCCCATCCAGCCCGCTTCTCTCCCGATGACAAGTATTCCCGACATCGCTTCTCCATCAAGAAGAGATTTGGCCTCCTGCTCACCCAGCAGCCCCGGCCGGTTTTATGAGGCTGGCCGGTGCGGAGGAACGACAGCTGGACTTGAAATCTCTCAGCTCCTTCTTACCACATTCACTCTTGTTGGACATTTGTCACCTTATCTATCACTTAACATGGGAGGTGTTTTCTGACTTTTGTATAAAATAAAGGTCTGGGTGGGCGTGCGTTCAGAAAAAAATAATAATAATAATCTGTTCTTTCTTATCAGTTATTTTTAATATCTGATACGTCCCCTATCTGGGGACCATATATTAAATGGATTTTTTGAACAGGGAGATGGAAAAAGATTGATGGGTTAGTTAATTGGCTTATCACCTGAATGAAGTGTTTGGACCTCCACGCACCTTGGTTTTGCTTTGGGCGGGCCTGTTGTGCACACTTGGGATGCTGAGTTGTTCCTGTGAATTGACCATTTAGTATTTTTGTAGCAAGTTGGCTGGATGTAACCATTTAGCTTTTCCAGTGCTGTAATAATAAATGAGTAAAGTTTGCCTGTGTCTCCCTCTTGTGGATCCTATCCAACTGGATTATTTGGAGGTTAACAAGTAGTCCAGCACTTCCTATGTATCAGCAGCTGGACCTGCCTTGTCTGGACAATGGACGGAACACTGCACGTGTCACAAGAGGCTTGTCAGGTCAAGAGGTCAAAGAGGTCAAGTAAGGTCAAGTACTGGATGACATCACAAGGGCCCTGATGGAACACTCAACAATGGGGCCATGACATCACAATCAACAATGCTGTATACCTTTTTTTTTTTTTTTTTCCCCCTCACTACTACTTCTCCATTCACTCCTATACGTTTTTCTGCTTGGCGTGCTATGGCACCAGGAATTGCGTGCGCAAAATTTGCGGGTGGGGGTGGAGCTATGCAGATGGCGAACACAAAGAGGAGCATGCTGGTGATTTCTGAGCGTAGGACGCACGTTTTCCCTGGTTTGTGAGAGAAGGAAGCCTCCCGGACTGTGTCTGGGGCTTGGGCCCGTAGGCTGTTGCCTTGAGAAGTGCTTTGCAATGGCGATAAGCGGCCCCGTTGTCGAGGCCCCTTTTGGCTAAGAGGAAGTGTAGTATCTGTTCTTATACTGTACGCGGCAGACATGTTCCTGCAGTATTACCTGGATGAGCAGGGAGATCGGGTGTACACCATGAAGAAAGTGGCTCCCAGTGGACAGCTGACCTCTTCAGCCCATCCAGCCCGCTTCTCTCCCGATGACAAGTATTCCCGACATCGCTTCTCCATCAAGAAGAGATTTGGCCTCCTGCTCACCCAGCAGCCCCGGCCGGTTTTATGAGGCTGGCCGGTGCGGAGGAACGAAAGCTGGACTTGAAATCTCTCAGCTCCTTCTTACCACATTCACTCTTGTTGGACATTTGTGACCTTATCTATCACTTAACATGGGAGGGGTTTTCTGACTTTTGTATAAAATAAAGGTCTGGGTGGGCGTGCGTTCAGAAAAAAAAAAAAATAATAATCTGTTCTTTCTTATCAGTTATTTTTAATATCTGATACGTCCCCTATCTGGGGACCATATATTAAATGGATTTTTTGAACAGGGAGATGGAAAAAGATTGATGGGTTAGTTAATTGGCTTATCACCTGAATGAATTGTTTGGACCTCCACGCACCTTGGTTTTGCTTTGGGCGGGCCTGTTGTGCACACTTGGGATGCTGAGTTGTTCCTGTGAATTGACCATTTAGTATTTTTGTAGCAAGTTGGCTGGATGTAACCATTTAGCTTTTCCAGTGCTGTAATAATAAATGAGTAAAGTTTGCCTGTGTCTCCCTCTTGTGGATCCTATCCAACTGGATTATTTGGAGGTTAACAAGTAGTCCAGCACTTCCTATGTATCAGCAGCTGGACCTGCCTTGTCTGGACAATGGACGGAACACTGCACGTGTCACAAGAGGCTTGTCAGGTCAAGAGGTCAAAGAGGTCAAGTAAGGTCAAGTACTGGATGACATCACAAGGGCCCTGATGGAACACTCAACAATGGGGCCATGACATCACAATCAACAATGCTGTATACCTTTTTTTTTTTTTTCCCCCTCACTACTACTTCTCCATTCACTCCTATACGTTTTTCTGCTTGGCGTGCTATGGCACCAGGAATTGCGTGCGCAAAATTTGCGGGTGGGGGTGGAGCTATGCAGATGGCGAACACAAAGAGGAGCATGCTGGTGATTTCTGAGCGTAGGACGCACGTTTTCCCTGGTTTGTGAGAGAAGGAAGCCTCCCGGACTGTGTCTGGGGCTTGGGCCCGTAGGCTGTTGCCTTGAGAAGTGCTTTGCAATGGCGATAAGCGGCCCCGTTGTCGAGGCCCCTTTTGGCTAAGAGGAAGTGTAGTATCTGTTCTTATACTGTACGCAGCAGACATGTTCCTGCAGTGTTACCTGGATGAGCAGGGAGATCGGGTGTACACCATGAAGAAAGTGGCTCCCAGTGGACAGCTGACCTCTTCAGCCCATCCAGCCCGCTTCTCTCCTGATGACAAGTATTCCCGACATCGCTTCTCCATCAAGAAGAGATTTGGCCTCCTGCTCACCCAGCAGCCCCGGCCGGTTTTATGAGGCTGGCCGGTGCGGAGGAACGACAGCTGGACTTGAAATCTCTCAGCTCCTTCTTACCACATTCACTCTTGTTGGACATTTGTCACCTTATCTATCACTTAACATGGGAGGTGTTTTCTGACTTTTGTATAAAATAAAGGTCTGGGTGGGCGTGCGTTCAGAAAAAAATAATAATAATAATCTGTTCTTTCTTATCAGTTATTTTTAATATCTGATACGTCCCCTATCTGGGGACCATATATTAAATGGATTTTTTGAACAGGGAGATGGAAAAAGATTCATGGGTTAGTTAATTGGCTTATCACCTGAATGAAGTGTTTGGACCTCCACGCACCTTGGTTTTGCTTTGGGCGGGCCTGTTGTGCACACTTGGGATGCTGAGTTGTTCCTGTGAATTGACCATTTAGTATTTTTGTAGCAAGTTGGCTGGATGTAACCATTTAGCTTTTCCAGTGCTGTAATAATAAATGAGTAAAGTTTGCCTGTGTCTCCCTCTTGTGGATCCTATCCAACTGGATTATTTGGAGGTTAACAAGTAGTCCAGCACTTCCTATGTATCAGCAGCTGGACCTGCCTTGTCTGGACAATGGACGGAACACTGCACGTGTCACAAGAGGCTTGTCAGGTCAAGAGGTCAAAGAGGTCAAGTAAGGTCAAGTACTGGATGACATCACAAGGGCCCTGATGGAACACTCAACAATGGGGCCATGACATCACAATCAACAATGCTGTATACCTTTTTTTTTTTTTTTCCCCCTCACTACTACTTCTCCATTCACTCCTATACGTTTTTCTGCTTGGCGTGCTATGGCACCAGGAATTGCGTGCGCAAAATTTGCGGGTGGGGGTGGAGCTATGCAGATGGCGAACACAAAGAGGAGCATGCTGGTGATTTCTGAGCGTAGGACGCACGTTTTCCCTGGTTTGTGAGAGAAGGAAGCCTCCCGGACTGTGTCTGGGGCTTGGGCCCGTAGGCTGTTGCCTTGAGAAGTGCTTTGCAATGGCGATAAGCGGCCCCGTTGTCGAGGCCCCTTTTGGCTAAGAGGAAGTGTAGTATCTGTTCTTATACTGTACGCGGCAGACATGTTCCTGCAGTATTACCTGGATGAGCAGGGAGATCGGGTGTACACCATGAAGAAAGTGGCTCCCAGTGGACAGCTGACCTCTTCAGCCCATCCAGCCCGCTTCTCTCCCGATGACAAGTATTCCCGACATCGCTTCTCCATCAAGAAGAGATTTGGCCTCCTGCTCACCCAGCAGCCCCGGCCGGTTTTATGAGGCTGGCCGGTGCGGAGGAACGAAAGCTGGACTTGAAATCTCTCAGCTCCTTCTTACCACATTCACTCTTGTTGGACATTTGTGACCTTATCTATCACTTAACATGGGAGGTGTTTTCTGACTTTTGTATAAAATAAAGGTCTGGGTGGGCGTGCGTTCAGAAAAAAAAAAATAATAATAATCTGTTCTTTCTTATCAGTTATTTTTAATATCTGATACGTCCCCTATCTGGGGACCATATATTAAATGGATTTTTTGAACAGGGAGATGGAAAAAGATTGATGGGTTAGTTAATTGGCTTATCACCTGAATGAATTGTTTGGACCTCCACGCACCTTGGTTTTGCTTTGGGCGGGCCTGTTGTGCACACTTGGGATGCTGAGTTGTTCCTGTGAATTGACCATTTAGTATTTTTGTAGCAAGTTGGCTGGATGTAACCATTTAGCTTTTCCAGTGCTGTAATAATAAATGAGTAAAGTTTGCCTGTGTCTCCCTCTTGTGGATCCTATCCAACTGGATTATTTGGAGGTTAACAAGTAGTCCAGCACTTCCTATGTATCAGCAGCTGGACCTGCCTTGTCTGGACAATGGACGGAACACTGCACGTGTCACAAGAGGCTTGTCAGGTCAAGAGGTCAAAGAGGTCAAGTAAGGTCAAGTACTGGATGACATCACAAGGGCCCTGATGGAACACTCAACAATGGGGCCATGACATCACAATCAACAATGCTGTATACCTTTTTTTTTTTTTTTCCCCCTCACTACTACTTCTCCATTCACTCCTATACGTTTTTCTGCTTGGCGTGCTATGGCACCAGGAATTGCGTGCGCAAAATTTGCGGGTGGGGGTGGAGCTATGCAGATGGCGAACACAAAGAGGAGCATGCTGGTGATTTCTGAGCGTAGGACGCACGTTTTCCCTGGTTTGTGAGAGAAGGAAGCCTCCCGGACTGTGTCTGGGGCTGGGGCCCGTAGGCTGTTGCCTTGAGAAGTGCTTTGCAATGGCGATAAGCGGCCCCGTTGTCGAGGCCCCTTTTGGCTAAGAGGAAGTGTAGTATCTGTTCTTATACTGTACGCAGCAGACATGTTCCTGCAGTGTTACCTGGATGAGCAGGGAGATCGGGTGTACACCATGAAGAAAGTGGCTCCCAGTGGACAGCTGACCTCTTCAGCCCATCCAGCCCGCTTCTCTCCTGATGACAAGTATTCCCGACATCGCTTCTCCATCAAGAAGAGATTTGGCCTCCTGCTCACCCAGCAGCCCCGGCCGGTTTTATGAGGCTGGCCGGTGCGGAGGAACGACAGCTGGACTTGAAATCTCTCAGCTCCTTCTTACCACATTCACTCTTGTTGGACATTTGTCACCTTATCTATCACTTAACATGGGAGGTGTTTTCTGACTTTTGTATAAAATAAAGGTCTGGGTGGGCGTGCGTTCAGAAAAAAATAATAATAATAATCTGTTCTTTCTTATCAGTTATTTTTAATATCTGATACGTCCCCTATCTGGGGACCATATATTAAATGGATTTTTTGAACAGGGAGATGGAAAAAGATTCATGGGTTAGTTAATTGGCTTATCACCTGAATGAATTGTTTGGACCTCCACGCACCTTGGTTTTGCTTTGGGCGGGCCTGTTGTGCACACTTGGGATGCTGAGTTGTTCCTGTGAATTGACCATTTAGTATTTTTGTAGCAAGTTGGCTGGATGTAACCATTTAGCTTTTCCAGTGCTGTAATAATAAATGAGTAAAGTTTGCCTGTGTCTCCCTCTTGTGGATCCTATCCAACTGGATTATTTGGAGGTTAACAAGTAGTCCAGCACTTCCTATGTATCAGCAGCTGGACCTGCCTTGTCTGGACAATGGACGGAACACTGCACGTGTCACAAGAGGCTTGTCAGGTCAAGAGGTCAAAGAGGTCAAGTAAGGTCAAGTACTGGATGACATCACAAGGGCCCTGATGGAACACTCAACAATGGGGCCATGACATCACAATCAACAATGCTGTATACCTTTTTTTTTTTTTTTTCCCCCTCACTACTACTTCTCCATTCACTCCTATACGTTTTTCTGCTTGGCGTGCTATGGCACCAGGAATTGCGTGCGCAAAATTTGCGGGTGGGGGTGGAGCTATGCAGATGGCGAACACAAAGAGGAGCATGCTGGTGATTTCTGAGCGTAGGACGCACGTTTTCCCTGGTTTGTGAGAGAAGGAAGCCTCCCGGACTGTGTCTGGGGCTTGGGCCCGTAGGCTGTTGCCTTGAGAAGTGCTTTGCAATGGCGATAAGCGGCCCCGTTGTCGAGGCCCCCTTTTGGCTAAGAGGAAGTGTAGTATCTGTTCTTATACTGTACGCGGCAGACATGTTCCTGCAGTATTACCTGGATGAGCAGGGAGATCGGGTGTACACCATGAAGAAAGTGGCTCCCAGTGGACAGCTGACCTCTTCAGCCCATCCAGCCCGCTTCTCTCCCGATGACAAGTATTCCCGACATCGCTTCTCCATCAAGAAGAGATTTGGCCTCCTGCTCACCCAGCAGCCCCGGCCGGTTTTATGAGGCTGGCCGGTGCGGAGGAACGAAAGCTGGACTTGAAATCTCTCAGCTCCTTCTTACCACATTCACTCTTGTTGGACATTTGTGACCTTATCTATCACTTAACATGGGAGGTGTTTTCTGACTTTTGTATAAAATAAAGGTCTGGGTGGGCGTGCGTTCAAAAAAAAAAAAATAATAATAATCTGTTCTTTCTTATCAGTTATTTTTAATATCTGATACGTCCCCTATCTGGGGACCATATATTAAATGGATTTTTTGAACAGGGAGATGGAAAAAGATTGATGGGTTAGTTAATTGGCTTATCACCTGAATGAATTGTTTGGACCTCCACGCACCTTGGTTTTGCTTTGGGGCCTGTTGTGCACACTTGGGATGCTGAGTTGTTCCTGTGAATTGACCATTTAGTACTTTTG
The DNA here is from genome assembly GCF_905171765.1 of Bufo bufo. Lineage (NCBI taxonomy): Eukaryota > Metazoa > Chordata > Amphibia > Anura > Bufonidae > Bufo > Bufo bufo. The sequence goes on from NW_024400082.1 coordinate 23,119, forward strand.
TAGCAAGTTGGCTGGATGTAACCATTTAGCTTTTCCAGTGCTGTAATAATAAATGAGTAAAGTTTGCCTGTGTCTCCCTCTTGTGGATCCTATCCAACTGGATTATTTGGAGGTTAACAAGTAGTCCAGCACTTCCTATGTATCAGCAGCTGGACCTGCCTTGTCTGGACAATGGACGGAACACTGCACGTGTCACAAGAGGCTTGTCAGGTCAAGAGGTCAAAGAGGTCAAGTAAGGTCAAGTACTGGATGACATCACAAGGGCCCTGATGGAACACTCAACAATGGGGCCGTGACATCACAATCAACAATGCAGTACTTCCTGTTTTTTTTTTTTTTTTCCCCTCACTACTACTTCTCCATTCACTCCTATGCGTTTTTCTGCTTGGCGTGCTATGGCACCAGGAATTGCGTGCGCAAAATTTGCGGGTGGGGGTGGAGCTATGCAGATGGCGAACACAAAGAGGAGCATGCTGGTGATTTCTGAGCGTAGGACGCACGTTTTCCCTGGTTTGTGAGAGAAGGAAGCCTCCCGGACTGTGTCTGGGGCTTGGGCCCGTAGGCTGTTGCCTTGAGAAGTGCTTTGCAATGGCGATAAGCGGCCCCGTTGTCGAGGCCCCTTTTGGCTAAGAGGAAGTGTAGTATCTGTTCTTATACTGTACGCGGCAGACATGTTCCTGCAGTATTACCTGGATGAGCAGGGAGATCGGGTGTACACCATGAAGAAAGTGGCTCCCAGTGGACAGCTGACCTCTTCAGCCCATCCAGCCCGCTTCTCTCCCGATGACAAGTATTCCCGACATCGCTTCTCCATCAAGAAGAGATTTGGCCTCCTGCTCACCCAGCAGCCCCGGCCGGTTTTATGAGGCTGGCCGGTGCGGAGGAACGAAAGCTGGACTTGAATCTCTCAGCTCCTTCTTACCACATTCACTCTTGTTGGACATTTGTGACCTTATCTATCACTTAACATGGGAGGTGTTTTCTGACTTTTGTATAAAATAAAGGTCTGGGTGGGCGTGCGTTCAGAAAAAAAAAAAAAATAATAATCTGTTCTTCTTATCAGTTATTTTTAATTTCTGATACGTCCCCTATCTGGGGACCATATATTAAATGGATTTTTTGAACAGGGAGATGGAAAAAGATTGATGGGTTAGTTAATTGGCTTATCACCTGAATGAATTGTTTGGACCTCCACGCACCTTGGTTTTGCTTTGGGCGGGCCTGTTGTGCACACTTGGGATGCTGAGTTGTTCCTGTGAATTGACCATTTAGTATTTTTGTAGCAAGTTGGCTGGATGTAACCATTTAGCTTTTCCAGTGCTGTAATAATAAATGAGTAAAGTTTGCCTGTGTCTCCCTCTTGTGGATCCTATCCAACTGGATTATTTGGAGGTTAACAAGTAGTCCAGCACTTCCTATGTATCAGCAGCTGGACCTGCCTTGTCTGGACAATGGACGGAACACTGCACGTGTCACAAGAGGCTTGTCAGGTCAAGAGGTCAAAGAGGTCAAGTAAGGTCAAGTACTGGATGACATCACAAGGGCCCTGATGGAACACTCAACAATGGGGCCATGACATCACAATCAACAATGCTGTATACCTTTTTTTTTTTTTTTTCCCCCTCACTACTACTTCTCCATTCACTCCTATACGTTTTTCTGCTTGGCGTGCTATGGCACCAGGAATTGCGTGCGCAAAATTTGCGGGTGGGGGTGGAGCTATGCAGATGGCGAACACAAAGAGGAGCATGCTGGTGATTTCTGAGCGTAGGACGCACGTTTTCCCTGGTTTGTGAGAGAAGGAAGCCTCCCGGACTGTGTCTGGGGCTTGGGCCCGTAGGCTGTTGCCTTGAGAAGTGCTTTGCAATGGCGATAAGCGGCCCCGTTGTCGAGGCCCCTTTTGGCTAAGAGGAAGTGTAGTATCTGTTCTTATACTGTACGCGGCAGACATGTTCCTGCAGTATTACCTGGATGAGCAGGGAGATCGGGTGTACACCATGAAGAAAGTGGCTCCCAGTGGACAGCTGACCTCTTCAGCCCATCCAGCCCGCTTCTCTCCCGATGACAAGTATTCCCGACATCGCTTCTCCATCAAGAAGAGATTTGGCCTCCTGCTCACCCAGCAGCCCCGGCCGGTTTTATGAGGCTGGCCGGTGCGGAGGAACGAAAGCTGGACTTGAATCTCTCAGCTCCTTCTTACCACATTCACTCTTGTTGGACATTTGTGACCTTATCTATCACTTAACATGGGAGGTGTTTTCTGACTTTTGTATAAAATAAAGGTCTGGGTGGGCGTGCGTTCAGAAAAAAAAAAATAATAATAATCTGTTCTTCTTATCAGTTATTTTTAATATCTGATACGTCCCCTATCTGGGGACCATATATTAAATGGATTTTTTGAACAGGGAGTTGGAAAAAGACTGATGGGTTAGTTAATTGGCTTATCACCTGGAATGAAGTGTTTGGACCTCCACGCACCTTGGTTTTGATTTGGGGCCAGTTGTGCACACTTGGGATGCTGAGTTGTTCCTGTGAATTGACCATTTAGTACTTTTGTAGCAAGTTGGCTGGATGTAACCATTTAGCTTTTCCAGTGCTGTAATAATAAATGAGTAAAGTTTGCCTGTGTCTCCCTCTTGTGGATCCTATCCAACTGGATTATTTGGAGGTTAACAAGTAGTCCAGCACTTCCTATGTATCAGCAGCTGGACCTGCCTTGTCTGGACAATGGACGGAACACTGCACGTGTCACAAGAGGCTTGTCAGGTCAAGAGGTCAAAGAGGTCAAGTAAGGTCAAGTACTGGATGACATCACAAGGGCCCTGATGGAACACTCAACAATGGGGCCGTGACATCACAATCAACAATGCATACTTCCTGTTTTTTTTTTCTCACTACTACTTCTCCATTCACTCCTATGCGTTTTTCTGCTTGGCGTGCTATGGCACCAGGAATTGCGTGTGAAGAAAAGGCGTGTGCAAAAGTGGCGGGTGGGGGTAGAGCTATGCAGATGGCAAACACAAAGAGGAGCATAATGCTGGTGACTTCTGAGCGTAGGACGCACGTTTTCCCTGCTTTGTGAGAGAGGAGAAGGAAGCCTCCCGGACTGGGGCTGGGGCTGGGGCCCGTAGGCTGTTGCCTTGAGAAGTGCTTTGCAATGGCGATAAGCGGCCCCGTTGTCGAGGCCCCCTTTTGGCTAAGATCAAGTGTAGTATCTGTTCTTATACTGTACGCGGCAGACATGTTCCTGCAGTATTACCTGGATGAGCAGGGAGATCGGGTGTACACCATGAAGAAAGTGGCTCCCAGTGGACAGCTGACCTCTTCAGCCCATCCAGCCCGCTTCTCTCCCGATGACAAGTATTCCCGACATCGCTTCTCCATCAAGAAGAGATTTGGTCTCCTGCTCACCCAGCAGCCCCGGCCGGTTTTATGAGGCGGGCCGTGCGGAGGAACGACAGCTGGACTTGGAGTCTCTCAGCTCCTTCTTACCACATTCACTCTTGTTGGACATTTGTGACTTTATCACTTAACATGGGAGGTGTTTTCTGAGTTTTGTATGAAATAAAGAAAAATAAATAAATAAATAAGTAAATAAATAAATCTGTTCTTATCAGTTTAATATCTGATACGTCCCCTATCTGGGGACCATATATTAAATGGATTTTCTGAACAGGGAGTTGGAAAAAGACTGATGGGTTAGTTAATTGGCTTATCACCTGGGAATGAAGTGTTTGGACCTCCACGCACCTTGGTTTTGATTTGGGCCAGTTGTGCACACTTGGGATGCTGAGTTGTTCCTGTGAATTGACCATTTAGTACTTTTGTAGCAAGTTGGCTGGATGTAACCATTTAGCTTTTCCAGTGCTGTAATAATAAATGAGTAAAGTTTGCCTGTGTCTCCCTCTTGTGGATCCTATCCAACTGGATTATTTGGAGGTTAACAAGTAGTCCAGCACTTCCTATGTATCAGCAGCTGGACCTGCCTTGTCTGGACAATGGACGGAACACTGCACGTGTCACAAGAGGCTTGTCAGGTCAAGAGGTCAAAGAGGTCAAGTAAGGTCAAGTACTGGATGACATCACAAGGGCCCTGATGGAACACTCAACAATGGGGCCGTGACATCACAATCAACAATGCATACTTCCTGTTTTTTTTTTTTTTTTCTCACTACTACTTCTCCATTCACTCCTATGCGTTTTTCTGCTTGGCGTGCTATGGCACCAGGAATTGCGTGTGAAGAAAAGGCGTGTGCAAAAGTGGCGGGTGGGGGTAGAGCTATGCAGATGGCAAACACAAAGAGGAGCATAATGCTGGTGACTTCTGAGCGTAGGACGCACGTTTTCCCTGCTTTGTGAGAGAGGAGAAGGAAGCCTCCCGGACTGGGGCTGGGGCTGGGGCCCGTAGGCTGTTGCCTTGAGAAGTGCTTTGCAATGGCGATAAGCGGCCCCGTTGTCGAGGCCCCCTTTTGGCTAAGATCAAGTGTAGTATCTGTTCTTATACTGTACGCGGCAGACATGTTCCTGCAGTATTACCTGGATGAGCAGGGAGATCGGGTGTACACCATGAAGAAAGTGGCTCCCAGTGGACAGCTGACCTCTTCAGCCCATCCAGCCCGCTTCTCTCCTGATGACAAGTATTCCCGACATCGCTTCTCCATCAAGAAGAGATTTGGCCTCCTGCTCACCCAGCAGCCCCGGCCGGTTTTATGAGGCGGGCCGTGCGGAGGAACGACAGCTGGACTTGGAGTCTCTCAGCTCCTTCTTACCACATTCACTCTTGTTGGACATTTGTGACTTTATCACTTAACATGGGAGGTGTTTTCTGAGTTTTGTATGAAATAAAGAAAAATAAATAAATAAATAAGTAAATAAATAAATCTGTTCTTATGAGTTTAATATCTGATACGTCCCCTATCTGGGGACCATATATTAAATGGATTTTCTGAACAGGGAGTTGGAAAAAGACTGATGGGTTAGTTAATTGGCTTATCACCTGGGAATGAAGTGTTTGGACCTCCACGCACCTTGGTTTTGATTTGGGCCAGTTGTGCACACTTGGGATGCTGAGTTGTTCCTGTGAATTGACCATTTAGTACTTTTGTAGCAAGTTGGCTGGATGTAACCATTTAGCTTTTCCAGTGCTGTAATAATAAATGAGTAAAGTTTGCCTGTGTCTCCCTCTTGTGGATCCTATCCAACTGGATTATTTGGAGGTTAACAAGTAGTCCAGCACTTCCTATGTATCAGCAGCTGGACCTGCCTTGTCTGGACAATGGACGGAACACTGCACGTGTCACAAGAGGCTTGTCAGGTCAAGAGGTCAAAGAGGTCAAGTAAGGTCAAGTACTGGATGACATCACAAGGGCCCTGATGGAACACTCAACAATGGGGCCGTGACATCACAATCAACAATGCATACTTCCTGTTTTTTTTTTTTTTTTTCTCACTACTACTTCTCCATTCACTCCTATGCGTTTTTCTGCTTGGCGTGCTATGGCACCAGGAATTGCGTGTGAAGAAAAGGCGTGTGCAAAAGTGGGGGGTGGGGGTAGAGCTATGCAGATGGCAAACACAAAGAGGAGCATAATGCTGGTGACTTCTGAGCGTAGGACGCACGTTTTCCCTGCTTTGTGAGAGAGGAGAAGGAAGCCTCCCGGACTGGGGCTGGGGCTGGGGCCCGTAGGCTGTTGCCTTGAGAAGTGCTTTGCAATGGCGATAAGCGGCCCCGTTGTCGAGGCCCCCTTTTGGCTAAGATCAAGTGTAGTATCTGTTCTTATACTGTACGCGGCAGACATGTTCCTGCAGTATTACCTGGATGAGCAGGGAGATCGGGTGTACACCATGAAGAAAGTGGCTCCCAGTGGACAGCTGACCTCTTCAGCCCATCCAGCCCGCTTCTCTCCTGATGACAAGTATTCCCGACATCGCTTCTCCATCAAGAAGAGATTTGGTCTCCTGCTCACCCAGCAGCCCCGGCCGGTTTTATGAGGCGGGCCGTGCGGAGGAACGACAGCTGGACTTGGAGTCTCTCAGCTCCTTCTTACCACATTCACTCTTGTTGGACATTTGTGACTTTATCACTTAACATGGGAGGTGTTTTCTGAGTTTTGTATGAAATAAAGAAAAATAAATAAATAAATAAGTAAATAAATAAATCTGTTCTTATGAGTTTAATATCTGATACGTCCCCTATCTGGGGACCATATATTAAATGGATTTTCTGAACAGGGAGTTGGAAAAAGACTGATGGGTTAGTTAATTGGCTTATCACCTGGGAATGAAGTGTTTGGACCTCCACGCACCTTGGTTTTGATTTGGGCCAGTTGTGCACACTTGGGATGCTGAGTTGTTCCTGTGAATTGACCATTTAGTACTTTTGTAGCAAGTTGGCTGGATGTAACCATTTAGCTTTTCCAGTGCTGTAATAATAAATGAGTAAAGTTTGCCTGTGTCTCCCTCTTGTGGATCCTATCCAACTGGATTATTTGGAGGTTAACAAGTAGTCCAGCACTTCCTATGTATCAGCAGCTGGACCTGCCTTGTCTGGACAATGGACGGAACACTGCACGTGTCACAAGAGGCTTGTCAGGTCAAGAGGTCAAAGAGGTCAAGTAAGGTCAAGTACTGGATGACATCACAAGGGCCCTGATGGAACACTCAACAATGGGGCCGTGACATCACAATCAACAATGCATACTTCCTGTTTTTTTTTTTTTTTTCTCACTACTACTTCTCCATTCACTCCTATGCGTTTTTCTGCTTGGCGTGCTATGGCACCAGGAATTGCGTGTGAAGAAAAGGCGTGTGCAAAAGTGGCGGGTGGGGGTAGAGCTATGCAGATGGCAAACACAAAGAGGAGCATAATGCTGGTGACTTCTGAGCGTAGGACGCACGTTTTCCCTGCTTTGTGAGAGAGAAGGAAGCCTCCCGGACTGTGTCTGGGGCTTGGGCCCGTAGGCTGTTGCCTTGAGAAGTGCTTTGCAATGGCGATAAGCGGCCCCGTTGTCGAGGCCCCCTTTTGGCTAAGATCAAGTGTAGTATCTGTTCTTATACTGTACTCCTTGGTCTTGCCTGGATTGCTCTTGTCAGGAGAAGCCCAACTATGCCCTCGGCCTTGCAGCATCGCCTTTTACAGGCTTAAGCTGCCCGCTGCTATTGGGGGTAGGTGGTGGTTTTTTCGGAGAGGCGATCATGGGAGTGAGGATCCGCCATGCCAGGACCGGGGAACCCCGGGTCAAATTCGGTTTTGGAATCTGCATCGACGAGGAGAAAAGGAACATCTTTACGCTGGAGCATCTCGTGCATGAAGTACTATTCAAGATTTTACATGTCGCAAGAGAAGATATTCTCTGTTTACAAGACCCAAGGAAAGGTATGTACACCCTTGTCTTGAAATCGGCAGGAGCATGTCATAATCTTCATTTATTTCTGAAAACGAATGAAAAGAATCCTGCACTTGATGGGGTAACCTTTATTTTGTTATTTAATGAGGACGTTCATTTGGTTGTTCTAATGTTCAATCCATACGTAAGAAGAGAAAATATTGAATTGTTTTTGCAAAACTATTGTACTTACATTCATTACTCGCACCCAGTCAAAAATTCTGAAGGGATTTGGACGGGTAAATACAAGTACTTTGTTCGCTTTGCTGAGGACCTTGATAGTCCAGGCGGCTTGAGATATCCTCCTCAGAGGTTTGCTATAGGGAGAGATGCTGGAATTCTTTTCTTTACTGGTGCTCCAGAGTTCTGCCGAAAGTGCAAGGTGTACGGGCATACTCAGGACAGATGCACTGAGACTCTCCTGAAATGCAACCTGTGTGGAAAGACAGGTCATTTGGCAGCGACATGTACAAACCAGCCAGTTTGTAATGTGTGTGGGAGAGAGGGGCATGTCTTTAGAAAATGTCCCTCAAGGTTTGAGAGAAGAACCTACACAGATGTGGTGAGAGGAGATGTTGCAGGGCCTTCTGAGGAAGGGGCCGTGAACCCAGAACCTCAGATAGAGGTGCCGGTTGAGGTCGAGCAGGAGGAAGAAGGAGGAGGGATGGAAATTTCCACCGTGGAAGATGAAATTCCTCAGCTCTCCGATGTCCAGACGGGACTACACGGAGATGGAGAAGGTGGAGGTGAGGTAGGATCCTCGCTGCCCCGTACACCGGATTTGGAATGCAGTGATGCAGCGTCAGCAGAGGAGGAGTTTGGAGGGCAAGGGGATTTCACGACGGGTACAACTAGACCAGCGGAGGAGGAATGTGGTATGACCCCCAAAAGGCCGAGGGTTTTTTCGCCATCAGAAGCAGAAGGGGTGAGTCCGGTTAGAAAAGATGTGTATCCAGGTACTTCAATCCCGGATAACGTTCCTTTTTTAGAAGGAGTCGGGACTGCTCTCTTTTCCTCAGGCTACCAGCCTCACGAAAGTCCAGGTTGAGGAAGATGTGGGCTTGCAATAATTATGTAAGGCAAAAAATCATTATATGGAGACCAAAGCTTCATTTAATGCACTATCCCTGAATGTTAGGCTGTTAAAGTCAAAGCATAAAAGAACTGTAGTTTTTGACTTCTTAAAGAAACAAAAAGCTGACATTATTGCCTTACAAGAATGTGGGATTTCAGACTCCCTATGTGGGAAAGATTGGTTAGGTGGCGACTCAATTTGGTCTGGTTCAGACGCAAATAAGAACGATGGAGTCGGAATCTTACTTAATAACAAGGATTTAAGTTTTGATAATTATACGGTGGTGGAAATAGGTCGATGTGTGAGTGCGGTGGTGAAATATGGAAAATGGAAGATAAGAATAGTGAATGTGTATGGTTCTGTTAGAAAGGAAGAAAGATTGGAATTGTTGGAGAAATTGAATGTATTTTTGTCAGGGAGGTTACCAACTATTTTGTTAGGAGATTTTAATTGTGTGATTGAAGGGGGTAAAAAGGATGTAACGGGGAAAAAATTGTGTCAGATCATAACAGATTACTCCTTCGAAGATGCTGGGGTGTGTATGGGTAGGTCACCAATGGATACATTTATATCAGATAGGGAAAATATTAGTTCTAGGATAGATTTCGTTTTCATTAGTAGAGGATTGAAATGTAAGAAATTTGTGCAAGATAGTGTATGTTTTACTGATCATATGTTCCTATTATGTCAGTTTGAAGGGGAAGTGGGGTGTGAATATGGACGTGGAGTGTGGAAGTTGAACGTCAGTCTTTTGGAGGATGGAAAAATTATGGCTGATTTTAAAACTGAATATGAGAGTTGGAAAAAAAGGAAAAAGGAATATTGTGATGTGTTAAAATGGTGGGAGTGGGTGAAGTGTAAAATTAAGTCTTTTTTTAAAAAATGGGGATATAAAAAAGCGCGCATGTTAAGGAATGAATATAAAGAGTTAAATGCGAGGTATGATTGGTTGAAAAAATTGCGTGAATTAGGGGTTGATGTGAGTGATTTACTGATGGAAGTGAAAAAACAAAAGAAAAAGTTTGTTGAGAAAAAAGGTAAAGAGATCATATATAGATCTAAGGTGGAATATCTGGATAAAAATGAAAAATGCACCAGATTCTTCTTTAAGAAGATATGTAGCAAAAAAGATAAAATGGAAGAGATTATGAATAAGAAAGGGGAAAGTGTTAGTGGAAAAGAAGTGATGAGTGTGGTTGAGGTTTTTTATCAAGAGTTGTTTGAAAAAAAATGGATTGATGCAAGTTTAATGAGTGAGGTTTTGGATAAGATGGATAAAAAACTGTGTAAAGAGGAATGTGTGGATATGTGTAAGGAAATTACTGGTGTTGAAATAAGGAATGTGGTTAAGGAAAGTAAGAAAAATAAAACCCCTGGTTTGGATGGTATCCCAATAGAGCTGTATGAGAAAGCTTGGGCGTGGATAGGTGATGATTTGGTGGAAGTATGCAGGTTTATGTGGGAGTTTGGGGTGTTGAGTGAAAGTATGAAAGAGAGTGTTGTTGTTTTGATCCACAAAAAAGGGTCAAAGACAAAACTTGAAAATTGGAGGCCGATTTCTTTACTGAACTCGGATTACAAGGTTTTTAGCAAGTTATTGGCTGGTAGGATGAGAAGTGTGATTGGGAATGTTGTGGGTGAGGATCAGGTATGTGCCATTCCAGGCAGGAGTATGTCTGATAATTTAATATTATTGCGTGATATAATTGGTGATTGTATGAGTCGAAAGCAAAAATGTATGTTATTTATGGTTGACTTTGAGAAAGCGTTTGATAGGGTTGCGCATGAGTTTATGTTTGTTGTATTAGAAAGGATGGGTTTCCCGAAAAAGTTCTTAGAGTGTGTTAAAAGTTTGTATAAGGAGGCTAAAAGCAGATTTTTGGTGAATGGATGGTTAAGTGAGGAAATACGGATTAGATCTGGTGTGAGACAAGGATGTCCGATGTCGCCAATGTTGTTTGTGTGTGTAATTGAGGTACTGTTATGTGTGATGAGAAAGGATAAAGTTATGTCTGGGTTGCGGATTCCTGGAAGTATGGGACAAACTGTTAATGTGTTAAGTTATATGGATGATATTGTGATTCTGAATGATAATATGGCTGCAATTAGAAGAAGTAGATTGTGTTTAGATCTTTTTTGTGGAGCGTCAGGTTTTAAGGTGAATTGGGATAAATGTATTTTTAAATGTTTTGGCGATGCAAGTATTAAGTTTGAGAATGTGAAAAATGAGGAAGGTGCGGTAAAAGTTTTAGGGATATGGTTCGGTGAGGACTTGAAAGGGAATGAGAGTTGGGATGAGTGCTGTATGAAGATTGAAAAGAAGATAAATTTTTGGCGGATGAGAGAGCTTACATTTACTGGTAAGGTGCTCATTATTAAGGCGATAATTTTTCCCTTGATTCTTTTTGTATATTTGGTATACCCAGTTAATGCTAAAAAACTGCTGAAAGTTGAGAAAATGATGTTTACCTTTTTTTGGGGAAGTCGCATGGAAAAATTGAAGAGAGAGAATGTATACAAAGTGTGTGAGAATGGTGGTATGGGAATACCTAATTTGCATATTTTTTTAGGTATAAATTATATTAAGTTTTTTGTGGTCTTATTAGAGAAAAAGAATAAAAGTTCTTTTATGGTGCGGTATGCTGCGGGATGGATGTTGTATGGTCTGAGGTGGTACGTGCGGGATGCGAGAGTGCCTGTTGCTTTTAGCTGTCCTGCTTGGTATGCAATGATTGAGAATTTTATAAAGAAGAATGATTTGTTGTCAATTAGTATGAATGGTTTTAAAGATAAGAAAGGTGTGATGGCGAAAATACGTCAGAAGGAGATTGTTTGTGATATTTCTAGTTTCAGGTCGAGTGATGCAATGGGGGTGTGGAAAAAGTTTTCTATTGATGGTGTAACAAATAGACAGAAAGACATTGCGTGGATGGGTTTTCATGATATATTGCCTGTGCGTGAGGTGCAAAAGAGGAGAGATCTTGTTAGGTCGGAAATGTGTCCAAGAGGAGGATGTGGTGCAAATGAATCAGTTAGGCATTTGTTTTGGGAGTGTGGATATGCAAATGAAGTATGGATGAAATTAGGAGGATTGGTCAAGGAACTGACGGGGGTGGTACATGTAGATTGGAGATGTGCAATGTTTGGTTTGGGTGCTTGTGGGAAATTGAAATCAAGGATGTTATGGTTTATAATGATGTGTGTTATGGAAAGTCTATGGGATGTAAGAAATTTGTTTGTATTTAACAGAAAGGAGGTACCAGTCTATGAGTGTGTGAGATTAGTTTTGTCTAGAATATATGTGATTTATCTATGGGAACATCAGAAGAGCGGTATGGATGCAGAGGGTGTGTGGAAACACAAGAAATGGAGGTTTTTGGTGAAGGAATAAAAATTTCCTTTTTTTGAAATAAAAATAAAGAATGGCCATGATGATGATTGATCAGAGCAACAGAGAACTTGTTTTTTCAAAGTAAGTTATAATGAGTGCTTATGATTAACCTGAATGGTTTAAAAAAAAAAAAAAAAAAAAATTACCTGGATGAGCAGGGAGATCGGGTGTACACCATGAAGAAAGTGGCTCCCAGTGGACAGCTGACCTCTTCAGCCCATCCAGCCCGCTTCTCTCCCGATGACAAGTATTCCCGACATCGCTTCTCCATCAAGAAGAGATTTGGCCTCCTGCTCACCCAGCAGCCCCGGCCGGTTTTATGAGGCTGGCCGGTGCGGAGGAACGACAGCTGGACTTGAAATCTCTCAGCTCCTTCTTACCACATTCACTCTTGTTGGACATTTGTGACCTTATCTATCACTTAACATGGGAGGTGTTTTCTGACTTTTGTATAAAATAAAGGTCTGGGTGGGCGTGCGTTCAGAAAAAAAAAAAAATAATAATAATCTGTTCTTTCTTATCAGTTATTTTTAATATCTGATACGTCCCCTATCTGGGGACCATATATTAAATGGATTTTTTGAACAGGGAGATGGAAAAAGATTGATGGGTTAGTTAATTGGCTTATCACCTGAATGAAGTGTTTGGACCTCCACGCACCTTGGTTTTGCTTTGGGCGGGCCTGTTGTGCACACTTGGGATGCTGAGTTGTTCCTGTGAATTGACCATTTAGTATTTTTGTAGCAAGTTGGCTGGATGTAACCATTTAGCTTTTCCAGTGCTGTAATAATAAATGAGTAAAGTTTGCCTGTGTCTCCCTCTTGTGGATCCTATCCAACTGGATTATTTGGAGGTTAACAAGTAGTCCAGCACTTCCTATGTATCAGCAGCTGGACCTGCCTTGTCTGGACAATGGACGGAACACTGCACGTGTCACAAGAGGCTTGTCAGGTCAAGAGGTCAAAGAGGTCAAGTAAGGTCAAGTACTGGATGACATCACAAGGGCCCTGATGGAACACTCAACAATGGGGCCATGACATCACAATCAACAATGCTGTATACCTTTTTTTTTTTTTTTTTCCCCTCACTACTACTTCTCCATTCACTCCTATACGTTTTTCTGCTTGGCGTGCTATGGCACCAGGAATTGCGTGCGCAAAATTTGCGGGTGGGGGTGGAGCTATGCAGATGGCGAACACAAAGAGGAGCATGCTGGTGATTTCTGAGCGTAGGACGCACGTTTTCCCTGGTTTGTGAGAGAAGGAAGCCTCCCGGACTGTGTCTGGGGCTTGGGCCCGTAGGCTGTTGCCTTGAGAAGTGCTTTGCAATGGCGATAAGCGGCCCCGTTGTCGAGGCCCCTTTTGGCTAAGAGGAAGTGTAGTATCTGTTCTTATACTGTACGCGGCAGACATGTTCCTGCAGTATTACCTGGATGAGCAGGGAGATCGGGTGTACACCATGAAGAAAGTGGCTCCCAGTGGACAGCTGACCTCTTCAGCCCATCCAGCCCGCTTCTCTCCCGATGACAAGTATTCCCGACATCGCTTCTCCATCAAGAAGAGATTTGGCCTCCTGCTCACCCAGCAGCCCCGGCCGGTTTTATGAGGCTGGCCGGTGCGGAGGAACGAAAGCTGGACTTGAAATCTCTCAGCTCCTTCTTACCACATTCACTCTTGTTGGACATTTGTGACCTTATCTATCACTTAACATGGGAGGTGTTTTCTGACTTTTGTATAAAATAAAGGTCTGGGTGGGCGTGCGTTCAGAAAAAAAAAAAAATAATAATAATCTGTTCTTTCTTATCAGTTATTTTTAATATCTGATACGTCCCCTATCTGGGGACCATATATTAAATGGATTTTTTGAACAGGGAGATGGAAAAAGATTGATGGGTTAGTTAATTGGCTTATCACCTGAATGAATTGTTTGGACCTCCACGCACCTTGGTTTTGCTTTGGGCGGGCCTGTTGTGCACACTTGGGATGCTGAGTTGTTCCTGTGAATTGACCATTTAGTATTTTTGTAGCAAGTTGGCTGGATGTAACCATTTAGCTTTTCCAGTGCTGTAATAATAAATGAGTAAAGTTTGCCTGTGTCTCCCTCTTGTGGATCCTATCCAACTGGATTATTTGGAGGTTAACAAGTAGTCCAGCACTTCCTATGTATCAGCAGCTGGACCTGCCTTGTCTGGACAATGGACGGAACACTGCACGTGTCACAAGAGGCTTGTCAGGTCAAGAGGTCAAAGAGGTCAAGTAAGGTCAAGTACTGGATGACATCACAAGGGCCCTGATGGAACACTCAACAATGGGGCCATGACATCACAATCAACAATGCTGTATACCTTTTTTTTTTTTTTTTTTTTTTTTTCCCCCCCTCACTACTACTTCTCCATTCACTCCTATACGTTTTTCTGCTTGGCGTGCTATGGCACCAGGAATTGCGTGCGCAAAATTTGCGGGTGGGGGTGGAGCTATGCAGATGGCGAACACAAAGAGGAGCATGCTGGTGATTTCTGAGCGTAGGACGCACGTTTTCCCTGGTTTGTGAGAGAAGGAAGCCTCCCGGACTGTGTCTGGGGCTTGGGCCCGTAGGCTGTTGCCTTGAGAAGTGCTTTGCAATGGCGATAAGCGGCCCCGTTGTCGAGGCCCCTTTTGGCTAAGAGGAAGTGTAGTATCTGTTCTTATACTGTACGCGGCAGACATGTTCCTGCAGTATTACCTGGATGAGCAGGGAGATCGGGTGTACACCATGAAGAAAGTGGCTCCCAGTGGACAGCTGACCTCTTCAGCCCATCCAGCCCGCTTCTCTCCTGATGACAAGTATTCCCGACATCGCTTCTCCATCAAGAAGAGATTTGGCCTCCTGCTCACCCAGCAGCCCCGGCCGGTTTTATGAGGCGGGCCGTGCGGAGGAACGACAGCTGGACTTGGAGTCTCTCAGCTCCTTCTTACCACATTCACTCTTGTTGGACATTTGTGACTTTATCACTTAACATGGGAGGTGTTTTCTGAGTTTTGTATGAAATAAAGAAAAATAAATAAATAAATAAGTAAATAAATAAATCTGTTCTTATGAGTTTAATATCTGATACGTCCCCTATCTGGGGACCATATATTAAATGGATTTTCTGAACAGGGAGTTGGAAAAAGACTGATGGGTTAGTTAATTGGCTTATCACCTGGAATGAAGTGTTTGGACCTCCACGCACCTTGGTTTTGATTTGGGGCCAGTTGTGCACACTTGGGATGCTGAGTTGTTCCTGTGAATTGACCATTTAGTATTTTTGTAGCAAGTTGGCTGGATGTAACCATTTAGCTTTTCCAGTGCTGTAATAATAAATGAGTAAAGTTTGCCTGTGTCTCCCTCTTGTGGATCCTATCCAACTGGATTATTTGGAGGTTAACAAGTAGTCCAGCACTTCCTATGTATCAGCAGCTGGACCTGCCTTGTCTGGACAATGGACGGAACACTGCACGTGTCACAAGAGGCTTGTCAGGTCAAGAGGTCAAAGAGGTCAAGTAAGGTCAAGTACTGGATGACATCACAAGGGCCCTGATGGAACACTCAACAATGGGGCCGTGACATCACAATCAACAATGCATACTTCCTTTTTTTTTTTTTTTTTTCTCACTACTACTTCTCCATTCACTCCTATGCGTTTTTCTGCTTGGCGTGCTATGGCACCAGGAATTGCGTGTGAAGAAAAGGCGTGTGCAAAAGTGGCGGGTGGGGGTAGAGCTATGCAGATGGCAAACACAAAGAGGAGCATAATGCTGGTGACTTCTGAGCGTAGGACGCACGTTTTCCCTGCTTTGTGAGAGAGGAGAAGGAAGCCTCCCGGACTGGGGCTGGGGCTGGGGCCCGTAGGCTGTTGCCTTGAGAAGTGCTTTGCAATGGCGATAAGCGGCCCCGTTGTCGAGGCCCCCTTTTGGCTAAGATCAAGTGTAGTATCTGTTCTTATACTGTACGCGGCAGACATGTTCCTGCAGTATTACCTGGATGAGCAGGGAGATCGGGTGTACACCATGAAGAAAGTGGCTCCCAGTGGACAGCTGACCTCTTCAGCCCATCCAGCCCGCTTCTCTCCTGATGACAAGTATTCCCGACATCGCT
Source organism: Bufo bufo (assembly GCF_905171765.1). Lineage (NCBI taxonomy): Eukaryota > Metazoa > Chordata > Amphibia > Anura > Bufonidae > Bufo > Bufo bufo. The sequence goes on from NW_024400082.1 coordinate 39,086, forward strand.
TCTCCATCAAGAAGAGATTTGGTCTCCTGCTCACCCAGCAGCCCCGGCCGGTTTTATGAGGCGGGCCGTGCGGAGGAACGACAGCTGGACTTGGAGTCTCTCAGCTCCTTCTTACCACATTCACTCTTGTTGGACATTTGTGACTTTATCACTTAACATGGGAGGTGTTTTCTGAGTTTTGTATGAAATAAAGAAAAATAAATAAATAAATAAGTAAATAAATCTGTTCTTATGAGTTTAATATCTGATACGTCCCCTATCTGGGGACCATATATTAAATGGATTTTCTGAACAGGGAGTTGGAAAAAGACTGATGGGTTAGTTAATTGGCTTATCACCTGGGAATGAAGTGTTTGGACCTCCACGCACCTTGGTTTTGATTTGGGCCAGTTGTGCACACTTGGGATGCTGAGTTGTTCCTGTGAATTGACCATTTAGTACTTTTGTAGCAAGTTGGCTGGATGTAACCATTTAGCTTTTCCAGTGCTGTAATAATAAATGAGTAAAGTTTGCCTGTGTCTCCCTCTTGTGGATCCTATCCAACTGGATTATTTGGAGGTTAACAAGTAGTCCAGCACTTCCTATGTATCAGCAGCTGGACCTGCCTTGTCTGGACAATGGACGGAACACTGCACGTGTCACAAGAGGCTTGTCAGGTCAAGAGGTCAAAGAGGTCAAGTAAGGTCAAGTACTGGATGACATCACAAGGGCCCTGATGGAACACTCAACAATGGGGCCGTGACATCACAATCAACAATGCATACTTCCTGTTTTTTTTTTTTTTTTTTCTCACTACTACTTCTCCATTCACTCCTATGCGTTTTTCTGCTTGGCGTGCTATGGCACCAGGAATTGCGTGTGAAGAAAAGGCGTGTGCAAAAGTGGCGGGTGGGGGTAGAGCTATGCAGATGGCAAACACAAAGAGGAGCATAATGCTGGTGACTTCTGAGCGTAGGACGCACGTTTTCCCTGCTTTGTGAGAGAGGAGAAGGAAGCCTCCCGGACTGGGGCTGGGGCTGGGGCCCGTAGGCTGTTGCCTTGAGAAGTGCTTTGCAATGGCGATAAGCGGCCCCGTTGTCGAGGCCCCCTTTTGGCTAAGATCAAGTGTAGTATCTGTTCTTATACTGTACGCGGCAGACATGTTCCTGCAGTATTACCTGGATGAGCAGGGAGATCGGGTGTACACCATGAAGAAAGTGGCTCCCAGTGGACAGCTGACCTCTTCAGCCCATCCAGCCCGCTTCTCTCCTGATGACAAGTATTCCCGACATCGCTTCTCCATCAAGAAGAGATTTGGTCTCCTGCTCAGCCAGCAGCCCCGGCCGGTTTTATGAGGCGGGCCGTGCGGAGGAACGACAGCTGGACTTGGAGTCTCTCAGCTCCTTCTTACCACATTCACTCTTGTTGGACATTTGTGACTTTATCACTTAACATGGGAGGTGTTTTCTGAGTTTTGTATGAAATAAAGAAAAATAAATAAATAAATAAGTAAATAAATAAATCTGTTCTTATGAGTTTAATATCTGATACGTCCCCTATCTGGGGACCATATATTAAATGGATTTTCTGAACAGGGAGTTGGAAAAAGACTGATGGGTTAGTTAATTGGCTTATCACCTGGGAATGAAGTGTTTGGACCTCCACGCACCTTGGTTTTGCTTTGGGCGGCCTGTTGTGCACACTTGGGATGCTGAGTTGTTCCTGTGAATTGACCATTTAGTACTTTTGTAGCAAGTTGGCTGGATGTAACCATTTAGCTTTTCCAGTGCTGTAATAATAAATGAGTAAAGTTTGCCTGTGTCTCCCTCTTGTGGATCCTATCCAACTGGATTATTTGGAGGTTAACAAGTAGTCCAGCACTTCCTATGTATCAGCAGCTGGACCTGCCTTGTCTGGACAATGGACGGAACACTGCACGTGTCACAAGAGGCTTGTCAGGTCAAGAGGTCAAAGAGGTCAAGTAAGGTCAAGTACTGGATGACATCACAAGGGCCCTGATGGAACACTCAACAATGGGGCCGTGACATCACAATCAACAATGCATACTTCCTGTTTTTTTTTTTTTTTTTCTCACTACTACTTCTCCATTCACTCCTATGCGTTTTTCTGCTTGGCGTGCTATGGCACCAGGAATTGCGTGTGAAGAAAAGGCGTGTGCAAAAGTGGCGGGTGGGGGTAGAGCTATGCAGATGGCAAACACAAAGAGGAGCATATGCTGGTGACTTCTGAGCGTAGGACGCACGTTTTCCCTGCTTTGTGAGAGAGGAGAAGGAAGCCTCCCGGACTGGGGCTGGGGCTGGGGCCCGTAGGCTGTTGCCTTGAGAAGTGCTTTGCAATGGCGATAAGCGGCCCCGTTGTCGAGGCCCCTTTTGGCTAAGAGCAAGTGTAGTATCTGTTCTTATACTGTACGCGGCAGACATGTTCCTGCAGTATTACCTGGATGAGCAGGGAGATCGGGTGTACACCATGAAGAAAGTGGCTCCCAGTGGACAGCTGACCTCTTCAGCCCATCCAGCCCGCTTCTCTCCTGATGACAAGTATTCCCGACATCGCTTCTCCATCAAGAAGAGATTTGGTCTCCTGCTCACCCAGCAGCCCCGGCCGGTTTTATGAGGCGGGCCGTGCGGAGGAACGACAGCTGGACTTGGAGTCTCTCAGCTCCTTCTTACCACATTCACTCTTGTTGGACATTTGTGACTTTATCACTTAACATGGGAGGTGTTTTCTGAGTTTTGTATGAAATAAAGAAAAATAAATAAATAAATAAGTAAATAAATAAATCTGTTCTTATGAGTTTAATATCTGATACGTCCCCTATCTGGGGACCATATATTAAATGGATTTTCTGAACAGGGAGTTGGAAAAAGACTGATGGGTTAGTTAATTGGCTTATCACCTGGGAATGAAGTGTTTGGACCTCCACGCACCTTGGTTTTGATTTGGGCCAGTTGTGCACACTTGGGATGCTGAGTTGTTCCTGTGAATTGACCATTTAGTACTTTTGTAGCAAGTTGGCTGGATGTAACCATTTAGCTTTTCCAGTGCTGTAATAATAAATGAGTAAAGTTTGCCTGTGTCTCCCTCTTGTGGATCCTATCCAACTGGATTATTTGGAGGTTAACAAGTAGTCCAGCACTTCCTATGTATCAGCAGCTGGACCTGCCTTGTCTGGACAATGGACGGAACACTGCACGTGTCACAAGAGGCTTGTCAGGTCAAGAGGTCAAAGAGGTCAAGTAAGGTCAAGTACTGGATGACATCACAAGGGCCCTGATGGAACACTCAACAATGGGGCCGTGACATCACAATCAACAATGCATACTTCCTGTTTTTTTTTTTTTTTTTCTCACTACTACTTCTCCATTCACTCCTATGCGTTTTTCTGCTTGGCGTGCTATGGCACCAGGAATTGCGTGTGAAGAAAAGGCGTGTGCAAAAGTGGCGGGTGGGGGTAGAGCTATGCAGATGGCAAACACAAAGAGGAGCATAATGCTGGTGACTTCTGAGCGTAGGACGCACGTTTTCCCTGCTTTGTGAGAGAGGAGAAGGAAGCCTCCCGGACTGGGGCTGGGGCTGGGGCCCGTAGGCTGTTGCCTTGAGAAGTGCTTTGCAATGGCGATAAGCGGCCCCGTTGTCGAGGCCCCCTTTTGGCTAAGATCAAGTGTAGTATCTGTTCTTATACTGTACGCGGCAGACATGTTCCTGCAGTATTACCTGGATGAGCAGGGAGATCGGGTGTACACCATGAAGAAAGTGGCTCCCAGTGGACAGCTGACCTCTTCAGCCCATCCAGCCCGCTTCTCTCCTGATGACAAGTATTCCCGACATCGCTTCTCCATCAAGAAGAGATTTGGTCTCCTGCTCACCCAGCAGCCCCGGCCGGTTTTATGAGGCGGGCCGTGCGGAGGAACGACAGCTGGACTTGGAGTCTCTCAGCTCCTTCTTACCACATTCACTCTTGTTGGACATTTGTGACTTTATCACTTAACATGGGAGGTGTTTTCTGAGTTTTGTATGAAATAAAGAAAAATAAATAAATAAATAAGTAAATAAATAAATCTGTTCTTATGAGTTTAATATCTGATACGTCCCCTATCTGGGGACCATATATTAAATGGATTTTCTGAACAGGGAGTTGGAAAAAGACTGATGGGTTAGTTAATTGGCTTATCACCTGGGAATGAAGTGTTTGGACCTCCACGCACCTTGGTTTTGATTTGGGCCAGTTGTGCACACTTGGGATGCTGAGTTGTTCCTGTGAATTGACCATTTAGTACTTTTGTAGCAAGTTGGCTGGATGTAACCATTTAGCTTTTCCAGTGCTGTAATAATAAATGAGTAAAGTTTGCCTGTGTCTCCCTCTTGTGGATCCTATCCAACTGGATTATTTGGAGGTTAACAAGTAGTACAGCACTTCCTATGTATCAGCAGCTGGACCTGCCTTGTCTGGACAATGGACGGAACACTGCACGTGTCACAAGAGGCTTGTCAGGTCAAGAGGTCAAAGAGGTCAAGTAAGGTCAAGTACTGGATGACATCACAAGGGCCCTGATGGAACACTCAACAATGGGGCCGTGACATCACAATCAACAATGCATACTTCCTGTTTTTTTTTTTTTTTTTCTCACTACTACTTCTCCATTCACTCCTATGCGTTTTTCTGCTTGGCGTGCTATGGCACCAGGAATTGCGTGTGAAGAAAAGGCGTGTGCAAAAGTGGCGGGTGGGGGTAGAGCTATGCAGATGGCAAACACAAAGAGGAGCATAATGCTGGTGACTTCTGAGCGTAGGACGCACGTTTTCCCTGCTTTGTGAGAGAGGAGAAGGAAGCCTCCCGGACTGGGGCTGGGGCTGGGGCCCGTAGGCTGTTGCCTTGAGAAGTGCTTTGCAATGGCGATAAGCGGCCCCGTTGTCGAGGCCCCCTTTTGGCTAAGATCAAGTGTAGTATCTGTTCTTATACTGTACGCGGCAGACATGTTCCTGCAGTATTACCTGGATGAGCAGGGAGATCGGGTGTACACCATGAAGAAAGTGGCTCCCAGTGGACAGCTGACCTCTTCAGCCCATCCAGCCCGCTTCTCTCCTGATGACAAGTATTCCCGACATCGCTTCTCCATCAAGAAGAGATTTGGTCTCCTGCTCACCCAGCAGCCCCGGACGGTTTTATGAGGCGGGCCGTGCGGAGGAACGACAGCTGGACTTGGAGTCTCTCAGCTCCTTCTTACCACATTCACTCTTGTTGGACATTTGTGACTTTATCACTTAACATGGGAGGTGTTTTCTGAGTTTTGTATGAAATAAAGAAAAATAAATAAATAAATAAGTAAATAAATAAATCTGTTCTTATGAGTTTAATATCTGATACGTCCCCTATCTGGGGACCATATATTAAATGGATTTTCTGAACAGGGAGTTGGAAAAAGACTGATGGGTTAGTTAATTGGCTTATCACCTGGGAATGAAGTGTTTGGACCTCCACGCACCTTGGTTTTGATTTGGGCCAGTTGTGCACACTTGGGATGCTGAGTTGTTCCTGTGAATTGACCATTTAGTACTTTTGTAGCAAGTTGGCTGGATGTAACCATTTAGCTTTTCCAGTGCTGTAATAATAAATGAGTAAAGTTTGCCTGTGTCTCCCTCTTGTGGATCCTATCCAACTGGATTATTTGGAGGTTAACAAGTAGTCCAGCACTTCCTATGTATCAGCAGCTGGACCTGCCTTGTCTGGACAATGGACGGAACACTGCACGTGTCACAAGAGGCTTGTCAGGTCAAGAGGTCAAAGAGGTCAAGTAAGGTCAAGTACTGGATGACATCACAAGGGCCCTGATGGAACACTCAACAATGGGGCCGTGACATCACAATCAACAATGCATACTTCCTTTTTTTTTTTTTTTTTTTCTCACTACTACTTCTCCATTCACTCCTATGCGTTTTTCTGCTTGGCGTGCTATGGCACCAGGAATTGCGTGTGAAGAAAAGGCGTGTGCAAAAGTGGCGGGTGGGGGTAGAGCTATGCAGATGGCAAACACAAAGAGGAGCATAATGCTGGTGACTTCTGAGCGTAGGACGCACGTTTTCCCTGCTTTGTGAGAGAGGAGAAGGAAGCCTCCCGGACTGGGGCTGGGGCTGGGGCCCGTAGGCTGTTGCCTTGAGAAGTGCTTTGCAATGGCGATAAGCGGCCCCGTTGTCGAGGCCCCCTTTTGGCTAAGATCAAGTGTAGTATCTGTTCTTATACTGTACGCGGCAGACATGTTCCTGCAGTATTACCTGGATGAGCAGGGAGATCGGGTGTACACCATGAAGAAAGTGGCTCCCAGTGGACAGCTGACCTCTTCAGCCCATCCAGCCCGCTTCTCTCCTGATGACAAGTATTCCCGACATCGCTTCTCCATCAAGAAGAGATTTGGTCTCCTGCTCACCCAGCAGCCCCGGCCGGTTTTATGAGGCGGGCCGTGCGGAGGAACGACAGCTGGACTTGGAGTCTCTCAGCTCCTTCTTACCACATTCACTCTTGTTGGACATTTGTGACTTTATCACTTAACATGGGAGGTGTTTTCTGAGTTTTGTATGAAATAAAGAAAAATAAATAAATAAATAAGTAAATAAATAAATCTGTTCTTATGAGTTTAATATCTGATACGTCCCCTATCTGGGGACCATATATTAAATGGATTTTCTGAACAGGGAGTTGGAAAAAGACTGATGGGTTAGTTAATTGGCTTATCACCTGGGAATGAAGTGTTTGGACCTCCACGCACCTTGGTTTTGATTTGGGCCAGTTGTGCACACTTGGGATGCTGAGTTGTTCCTGTGAATTGACCATTTAGTACTTTTGTAGCAAGTTGGCTGGATGTAACCATTTAGCTTTTCCAGTACTGTAATAATAAATGAGTAAAGTTTGCCTGTGTCTCCCTCTTGTGGATCCTATCCAACTGGATTATTTGGAGGTTAACAAGTAGTCCAGCACTTCCTATGTATCAGCAGCTGGACCTGCCTTGTCTGGACAATGGACGGAACACTGCACGTGTCACAAGAGGCTTGTCAGGTCAAGAGGTCAAAGAGGTCAAGTAAGGTCAAGTACTGGATGACATCACAAGGGCCCTGATGGAACACTCAACAATGGGGCCGTGACATCACAATCAACAATGCATACTTCCTGTTTTTTTTTTTTTTTTTTCTCACTACTACTTCTCCATTCACTCCTATGCGTTTTTCTGCTTGGCGTGCTATGGCACCAGGAATTGCGTGTGAAGAAAAGGCGTGTGCAAAAGTGGCGGGTGGGGGTAGAGCTATGCAGATGGCAAACACAAAGAGGAGCATAATGCTGGTGACTTCTGAGCGTAGGACGCACGTTTTCCCTGCTTTGTGAGAGAGGAGAAGGAAGCCTCCCGGACTGGGGCTGGGGCTGGGGCCCGTAGGCTGTTGCCTTGAGAAGTGCTTTGCAATGGCGATAAGCGGCCCCGTTGTCGAGGCCCCCTTTTGGCTAAGATCAAGTGTAGTATCTGTTCTTATACTGTACGCGGCAGACATGTTCCTGCAGTATTACCTGGATGAGCAGGGAGATCGGGTGTACACCATGAAGAAAGTGGCTCCCAGTGGACAGCTGACCTCTTCAGCCCATCCAGCCCGCTTCTCTCCTGATGACAAGTATTCCCGACATCGCTTCTCCATCAAGAAGAGATTTGGTCTCCTGCTCACCCAGCAGCCCCGGCCGGTTTTATGAGGCGGGCCGTGCGGAGGAACGACAGCTGGACTTGGAGTCTCTCAGCTCCTTCTTACCACATTCACTCTTGTTGGACATTTGTGACTTTATCACTTAACATGGGAGGTGTTTTCTGAGTTTTGTATGAAATAAAGAAAAATAAATAAATAAATAAGTAAATAAATAAATCTGTTCTTATGAGTTTAATATCTGATACGTCCCCTATCTGGGGACCATATATTAAATGGATTTTCTGAACAGGGAGTTGGAAAAAGACTGATGGGTTAGTTAATTGGCTTATCACCTGGGAATGAAGTGTTTGGACCTCCACGCACCTTGGTTTTGATTTGGGCCAGTTGTGCACACTTGGGATGCTGAGTTGTTCCTGTGAATTGACCATTTAGTACTTTTGTAGCAAGTTGGCTGGATGTAACCATTTAGCTTTTCCAGTGCTGTAATAATAAATGAGTAAAGTTTGCCTGTGTCTCCCTCTTGTGGATCCTATCCAACTGGATTATTTGGAGGTTAACAAGTAGTCCAGCACTTCCTATGTATCAGCAGCTGGACCTGCCTTGTCTGGACAATGGACGGAACACTGCACGTGTCACAAGAGGCTTGTCAGGTCAAGAGGTCAAAGAGGTCAAGTAAGGTCAAGTACTGGATGACATCACAAGGGCCCTGATGGAACACTCAACAATGGGGCCGTGACATCACAATCAACAATGCATACTTCCTGTTTTTTTTTTTTTTTTTTCTCACTACTACTTCTCCATTCACTCCTATGCGTTTTTCTGCTTGGCGTGCTATGGCACCAGGAATTGCGTGTGAAGAAAAGGCGTGTGCAAAAGTGGCGGGTGGGGGTAGAGCTATGCAGATGGCAAACACAAAGAGGAGCATAATGCTGGTGACTTCTGAGCGTAGGACGCACGTTTTCCCTGCTTTGTGAGAGAGGAGAAGGAAGCCTCCCGGACTGGGGCTGGGGCTGGGGCCCGTAGGCTGTTGCCTTGAGAAGTGCTTTGCAATGGCGATAAGCGGCCCCGTTGTCGAGGCCCCCTTTTGGCTAAGATCAAGTGTAGTATCTGTTCTTATACTGTACGCGGCAGACATGTTCCTGCAGTATTACCTGGATGAGCAGGGAGATCGGGTGTACACCATGAAGAAAGTGGCTCCCAGTGGACAGCTGACCTCTTCAGCCCATCCAGCCCGCTTCTCTCCTGATGACAAGTATTCCCGACATCGCTTCTCCATCAAGAAGAGATTTGGTCTCCTGCTCACCCAGCAGCCCCGGCCGGTTTTATGAGGCGGGCCGTGCGGAGGAACGACAGCTGGACTTGGAGTCTCTCAGCTCCTTCTTACCACATTCACTCTTGTTGGACATTTGTGACTTTATCACTTAACATGGGAGGTGTTTTCTGAGTTTTGTATGAAATAAAGAAAAATAAATAAATAAATAAGTAAATAAATAAATCTGTTCTTATGAGTTTAATATCTGATACGTCCCCTATCTGGGGACCATATATTAAATGGATTTTCTGAACAGGGAGTTGGAAAAAGACTGATGGGTTAGTTAATTGGCTTATCACCTGGGAATGAAGTGTTTGGACCTCCACGCACCTTGGTTTTGATTTGGGCCAGTTGTGCACACTTGGGATGCTGAGTTGTTCCTGTGAATTGACCATTTAGTACTTTTGTAGCAAGTTGGCTGGATGTAACCATTTAGCTTTTCCAGTGCTGTAATAATAAATGAGTAAAGTTTGCCTGTGTCTCCCTCTTGTGGATCCTATCCAACTGGATTATTTGGAGGTTAACAAGTAGTCCAGCACTTCCTATGTATCAGCAGCTGGACCTGCCTTGTCTGGACAATGGACGGAACACTGCACGTGTCACAAGAGGCTTGTCAGGTCAAGAGGTCAAAGAGGTCAAGTAAGGTCAAGTACTGGATGACATCACAAGGGCCCTGATGGAACACTCAACAATGGGGCCGTGACATCACAATCAACAATGCATACTTCCTGTTTTTTTTTTTTTTTTCTCACTACTACTTCTCCATTCACTCCTATGCGTTTTTCTGCTTGGCGTGCTATGGCACCAGGAATTGCGTGTGAAGAAAAGGCGTGTGCAAAAGTGGCGGGTGGGGGTAGAGCTATGCAGATGGCAAACACAAAGAGGAGCATAATGCTGGTGACTTCTGAGCGTAGGACGCACGTTTTCCCTGCTTTGTGAGAGAGGAGAAGGAAGCCTCCCGGACTGGGGCTGGGGCTGGGGCCCGTAGGCTGTTGCCTTGAGAAGTGCTTTGCAATGGCGATAAGCGGCCCCGTTGTCGAGGCCCCCTTTTGGCTAAGATCAAGTGTAGTATCTGTTCTTATACTGTACGCGGCAGACATGTTCCTGCAGTATTACCTGGATGAGCAGGGAGATCGGGTGTACACCATGAAGAAAGTGGCTCCCAGTGGAGAGCTGACCTCTTCAGCCCATCCAGCCCGCTTCTCTCCTGATGACAAGTATTCCCGACATCGCTTCTCCATCAAGAAGAGATTTGGTCTCCTGCTCACCCAGCAGCCCCGGCCGGTTTTATGAGGCGGGCCGTGCGGAGGAACGACAGCTGGACTTGGAGTCTCTCAGCTCCTTCTTACCACATTCACTCTTGTTGGACATTTGTGACTTTATCACTTAACATGGGAGGTGTTTTCTGAGTTTTGTATGAAATAAAGAAAAATAAATAAATAAATAAGTAAATAAATAAATCTGTTCTTATGAGTTTAATATCTGATACGTCCCCTATCTGGGGACCATATATTAAATGGATTTTCTGAACAGGGAGTTGGAAAAAGACTGATGGGTTAGTTAATTGGCTTATCACCTGGGAATGAAGTGTTTGGACCTCCACGCACCTTGGTTTTGATTTGGGCCAGTTGTGCACACTTGGGATGCTGAGTTGTTCCTGTGAATTGACCATTTAGTACTTTTGTAGCAAGTTGGCTGGATGTAACCATTTAGCTTTTCCAGTGCTGTAATAATAAATGAGTAAAGTTTGCCTGTGTCTCCCTCTTGTGGATCCTATCCAACTGGATTATTTGGAGGTTAACAAGTAGTCCAGCACTTCCTATGTATCAGCAGCTGGACCTGCCTTGTCTGGACAATGGACGGAACACTGCACGTGTCACAAGAGGCTTGTCAGGTCAAGAGGTCAAAGAGGTCAAGTAAGGTCAAGTACTGGATGACATCACAAGGGCCCTGATGGAACACTCAACAATGGGGCCGTGACATCACAATCAACAATGCATACTTCCTGTTTTTTTTTTTTTTTTTTCTCACTACTACTTCTCCATTCACTCCTATGCGTTTTTCTGCTTGGCGTGCTATGGCACCAGGAATTGCGTGTGAAGAAAAGGCGTGTGCAAAAGTGGCGGGTGGGGGTAGAGCTATGCAGATGGCAAACACAAAGAGGAGCATAATGCTGGTGACTTCTGAGCGTAGGACGCACGTTTTCCCTGCTTTGTGAGAGAGGAGAAGGAAGCCTCCCGGACTGGGGCTGGGGCTGGGGCCCGTAGGCTGTTGCCTTGAGAAGTGCTTTGCAATGGCGATAAGCGGCCCCGTTGTCGAGGCCCCCTTTTGGCTAAGATCAAGTGTAGTATCTGTTCTTATACTGTACGCGGCAGACATGTTCCTGCAGTATTACCTGGATGAGCAGGGAGATCGGGTGTACACCATGAAGAAAGTGGCTCCCAGTGGACAGCTGACCTCTTCAGCCCATCCAGCCCGCTTCTCTCCTGATGACAAGTATTCCCGACATCGCTTCTCCATCAAGAAGAGATTTGGTCTCCTGCTCACCCAGCAGCCCCGGCCGGTTTTATGAGGCGGGCCGTGCGGAGGAACGACAGCTGGACTTGGAGTCTCTCAGCTCCTTCTTACCACATTCACTCTTGTTGGACATTTGTGACTTTATCACTTAACATGGGAGGTGTTTTCTGAGTTTTGTATGAAATAAAGAAAAATAAATAAATAAATAAGTAAATAAATAAATCTGTTCTTATGAGTTTAATATCTGATACGTCCCCTATCTGGGGACCATATATTAAATGGATTTTCTGAACAGGGAGTTGGAAAAAGACTGATGGGTTAGTTAATTGGCTTATCACCTGGGAATGAAGTGTTTGGACCTCCACGCACCTTGGTTTTGATTTGGGCCAGTTGTGCACACTTGGGATGCTGAGTTGTTCCTGTGAATTGACCATTTAGTACTTTTGTAGCAAGTTGGCTGGATGTAACCATTTAGCTTTTCCAGTGCTGTAATAATAAATGAGTAAAGTTTGCCTGTGTCTCCCTCTTGTGGATCCTATCCAACTGGATTATTTGGAGGTTAACAAGTAGTCCAGCACTTCCTATGTATCAGCAGCTGGACCTGCCTTGTCTGGACAATGGACGGAACACTGCACGTGTCACAAGAGGCTTGTCAGGTCAAGAGGTCAAAGAGGTCAAGTAAGGTCAAGTACTGGATGACATCACAAGGGCCCTGATGGAACACTCAACAATGGGGCCGTGACATCACAATCAACAATGCATACTTCCTGTTTTTTTTTTTTTTTTTCTCACTACTACTTCTCCATTCACTCCTATGCGTTTTTCTGCTTGGCGTGCTATGGCACCAGGAATTGCGTGTGAAGAAAAGGCGTGTGCAAAAGTGGCGGGTGGGGGTAGAGCTATGCAGATGGCAAACACAAAGAGGAGCATAATGCTGGTGACTTCTGAGCGTAGGACGCACGTTTTCCCTGCTTTGTGAGAGAGGAGAAG
>NW_024400083.1:0-51010 GCF_905171765.1 Bufo bufo
ACTTCGGATTCCTAAGTTGAAATGTTTTTAAAGATGTGGAAATGAATACTGAATTCATTCACCGAAGTCTTCAGGTGAAACAAATTTTGCCTCTCTGTGCAGTATTTTTGAACAAATAGACTGCAAATCCATGATCCAAAGGTCAATTTGCTGAACCTTATATATAAGGCATTTAGAAAGTCTGCAGACCATTTCACTTTTTCACATTCTGTTATGTTGTGGCCTTGTGCTAAAATAAAAAATGTTTTCCCTTCATTCATTTGCACACAATACCCAATAATGAGAAACTGAAAACAGAATTTTAGAAAAATTATTTTGCATGGACAGAAGTATTCAGACCCTTTGCTATGAAACTTGAAATTTTGCTTTGAGAGCCACCTAATTTTCCTGGATCATTTTTTAGATGTTTCTAAATCTTGATTGGAGTCCACCTGTCTTAAATTCAGTTGATTGGACGTGATTTGGAAAGACACATCCGATTTTATTAGGTGTCACAGCTGACAATGCATATCAGAGCAAAAACAAAGCCATGGGGAGGATAGAACTACCTATAGAGATCAGAGACAGGATTATGTGGAGGCCCAGATGGAGAATGGCACAACAAAAATTCTGCTACACTGAAAGTTCTCAAGAGCAGATGCCTGTTCCCCATGCAGAGTTAGCCCATGGGTGAACAGACATGTAACCGGGCAAGGTGACCTTGATGTCTCACTAGGTGACGACACAGACAAGGCAGATGGAATATCCCCAGGTAAGGTGCATAGCTCCTGCACTCAGCAAAGCCTGGACAGAGACTGACCTCAAACTCACAGCACACAGGATGTTATAGCAGGGTAACAAGGTCATCTGACCACCTGGCTAACACACCCAGAAAGAACAGGGAAAGTTAACCCTACCAGAACCAAGACAACAGGGAGGGGAGCATGCAAACACAAGGAGCAGTTCACACACAGGCTGCCACAACTACATGTACAGTAGGCCATAAAAACCAGCCTACACGGAACCCACCGCAGCCAGTACGCCAGAGAGCTACTAAAGCGAGTACATACGGCAACTACACTGTGACATCCAAATTTACAATTTGGAGAAAGCAGCAGTGTACAAAATGTGACTTTTTTCTGCTTGCAAAGAATAGTTATACAAAACAAAATTCCCTAATAACTAACACTTGTCATATGACTACTTTATGTTGGCATGATTGCGTAAACATTCTTTTATTTTTTTAATTATTTCCCAAAACCTACTTTAAGGACCAGTTCAGGTCTGAAGGGACTTTAAAGGAAACCTTTCACAATGAAAATGCAAAGTAAGGTACAGGCAGCATATATAGAGCAAGAAGAGCTGAGCAGATTGATATATAGTTTTATGAGAAAGGATTACATAAAACTTGTATTTTATTCATTTAATTTATTGCTCTAGGTTTTGAGGTCAACTAAGCGGTCCTATTAAAAGGGATTGACAGCTTTTACTCTACAACTGTGCATAGATAGGTGTCAATCACTGATAGGACCACCTCTTTGACTTCAGAGTCTAGAATGATCAGGAATTTAATTGAATTAAATACATATTATATTGAATTATTTTCCCACAAAACTATATATCAGTATACTCTGCTTCTCCTGCTCTATATATAGCATGCTGTCTGCATCTAAAACACCATATTCAATGTTCCCTTTAAAAGGGCTATATACTAGAAACCGCCTCATAAATCACTACATTTTAAACAGAGCACCCCTCAATATATTTGAAATTACATTCATGTCTATTTTTTAAATATCTTATTTGTGGCTCTAGTCTGCTAATTGACATAAACATAGGCCTCATAAATAAAGGATCACTTTATGAATTTTCTGTTAGGATCTTTTTAGGTACCATTTCAGGTTTGTAGAAGATTGAGGTGGCAAAACATAAGAAACAAAAGAAAAATTATATTAACAGTATGTGTGAAAATTTAAATATTACCATATTTTGGACCATAAGACGCACTGGACCATAAGGGGCACTCGGCCATAAGATCAGGTTTATTTACAGGGTGAATCCTTGTAATTATGCCCAAATGGAGTGGAGGAGTTCCCTATGTGATTATCAAATTCCTTAGTAGGTGCCACATGTATCCTTTTCACAAGGACATGTATATTATTGGGCTATGTTCAACAAATACCATATAGTGGTATAAATCATCTACAGGCTTTCATGCGGAAAAAAAATAATACACTGCATGGTATACTTTTTTACTTGCAATCAGCTAGTTTACATAGTAACATAGTAACATAGTACATAAGGCCGAAAAAAGACATTTGTCCATCCAGTTCGGCCTGTTATCCTGCAAGTTGATCCAGAGGAAGGCAAAAAAAAACTGTGAGGTAGAAGCCAATTTTCCTCACTTTAGGGGAATAAAAAATTCCTTCCCGACTCCAATCAGGCAATCAGAATAACTCCCTGGATCAACGACCCCTCTCTAGTAGCTATAGCCTGTAATATTATTACACTCCAGAAATACATCCAGGCCCCTCTTGAATTCCTTTATTGTACTCACCATCACCACCTCCTCAGGCAGAGAGTTCCATAGTCTCACTGCTCTTACCGTAAAGAATCCTCTTCTATGTTTGTGTACAAACCTTCTTTCCTCCAAACTCAGAGGATGTCCCCTCGTCACAGTCACAGTCCTGGGGATAAATAGATGATGGGATAGATCTCTGTACTGACCCCTGATATATTTATACATAGTAATTAGATCTCCCCTCAGTCGTCTTTTTTCTAACGTGAATAACCCTAATTTTGATAATCTTTCAGGGTACTGTAGTTGCCCCATTCCAGTTATTACTTTAGTTGCCCTCCTCTGGACCCTCTCTAGCTCTGCTATGTCTGACTTGTTCACTGGAGCCCAGAACTGTACACAGTACTCCATGTGTGGTCTGACTAATGATTTGTAAAGTAGTAGGAATATGTTCTCATCACGGGCATCTATGCCCCTTTTGATGCAACCCATTATCTTATTGGCCTTGGCAGCAGCTGCCTGACACTGTTTTTTGCAGCTTAGTTTGCTGTTTATTAAAATTCCTAGATCCTTTTCCATGTCAGTGTTACCGAGTGGTTTACCATTTAGTATGTACGGGTGACTTGCATTATTTCTTTCCATGTGCATAACCTTACATTTGTCAGTGTTAAACCTCATCTGCCACTTATCTGCCCAAGCCTGCAATCTATCCAGATCCCTCTGTAGTAGTATACTGTCCTCTTCAGTGTAAATTACTTTACACAGTTTAGTGTCATCTGCGAAAATTAATATTTTACTATGCAAGCCTTCTACAAGATCATTAATAAATATATTGAAGAGAATAGGGCCCAATACTGACCCCTGAGGTACTCCACTAGTGACAGTGACCCAATCTGAGTATGTACCGTTAATAACCACCCTCTGTTTTCTATCATTGAGCCAGTTACTTACCCACTTACAGACGTTTTCTCCCAGTCCGAGCATTCTCATTTTATATACTAACCTTTTATGTGGTACAGTGTCAAATGCTTTGGAGAAGTCCAGATACACGACATCCATTGATTCGTCGCTGTCAAGTCTAGAACTTACCTCCTCATAGAAACTGATTAAATTAGTTTGACATGACCGATCCCTCACGAAGCCATGCTGATATGGCGTTATTTGCTTATTTCCGTTAAGATGCTCTAAGATAGCATCTCTCAGAAAACCTTCAAACAGTTTACCCACAACAGATGTTAAACTTACCGGCCTATAGTTTCCAGGCTCTGTTTTTGGACCCTTTTTGAATATTGGCACCACATTTGCCATGCGCCAATCCTGTGGGACATTCCCTGTCAGTATAGAGTCCGCAAATATCAGAAATAAGGGTCTGGCTATGACATTACTTAATTCCCTTAGGATACGGGGGTGTATGCCATCCGGTCCTGGCGATTTGTCTATTTTGATCTTTTTTAGTCGCTGTTGTACTTCTTCCTGGGTCAGACAGGACACTTTTAATGGCGAATTTATTTCAACATTCATCATTTTATCTGACAGTTTATATTCCTCAGTGAATACATTGGAGAAAAAAATATTTAACAGCTTTGCTTTCTCCTCGTCGCTCTCTGCGAATCCCCCCTCATTACTCTTTAAAGGGCCGACACCTTCAGATTTATACTTTTTAACATATTTATATAATTGAAGAACATTTTAGGGTTAGTTTTACTCTTTGGCAATTAATCTCTCGGTCTCTAGTTTGGCCGCTTTTATTTGTTTTTTACATGTTCTGTTTTTTTCCTTATAGTTTTTCAGTGCTTCCGTGCAACCCTCCTGTTTTAGTGTTTTATATGCTTTCTTTTTGTCATTTATTGCTTTCTTTACAGTTCTATTTATCCACATTGGTTTCTTTTTGTTCCTTAACCTTTTTATTCCCATACGGTATGTACCTCTCACAATGAGATTTTAGGATGTTTTTAAAGATATCCCATTTTGTGGCTGTATTTTTATTTTTGAGGACTTTGTCCCAGTTAGTTAGGCCTATCTTAGTTGGCTAAATTTAGCTTTTTTGAAGTTTGGTATTTTTGTTCCTCCCTGTAGAAACGCTCTTTTGAATGATAATTGGAAGGTTATTACTTTATGGTCACCATTTCCCAGGTGTCCCCCAACCTGCACGTCTGTTGTTCTGTCGGGCCTATTGGTTAATACTAAGTCCAGTATGGCCGTCCCTCTAGTCGGGTTCTGAACCAGTTGGGAGAGATAATTGTCTTTGGTTATTGCCAAGAATCTGTTTCCTTTATGAGATATACAAGTTTCAGTTTCCCAGTCTATATCTGGGTAGTTGAAGTCCCCCATAATAAGCACCTCATTATGATTTGCCGCCTTGTCTATCTCATTTAGGCTTATTGCACACGACAGTATATTTTCACGGTCCGCAAAACGGGGTCCCGTTTTTCCGTGATCCGTGACCGTTTTTTCGTCCGTGGGTCTTCCTTGATTTTTGGAGGATCCACGGACATGAAAAAAAAGTAGTTTTGGTGTCCGCCTGGCCGTGCGGAGCCAAACGGATCCGTCCTGAATTACAATGCAAGTCAATGGGGACGGATCCGTTTGACGTTGACACAATATGGTGCCATTTCAAACGGATCCGTCCCCATTGACTTTCAATGTAAAGTCTGGAGTCCCTTTTATACCATCGGATCGGAGTTTTCTCCAATCCGATGGTATATTTTAACTTGAAGCGTCCCCATCACCATGGGAACGCCTCTATGTTAGAATATACTGTCGGATATGAGTTAGATCGTGAAACCTCATTTCCGACAGTATATTCTAACACAGAGGCGTTCCCATGGTGATGGGGACGCTTCTAGTTAGAATATACTACAAACTGTGTACATGACTGCCCCCTGCTGCCTGGCAGCACCCGATCTCTTACAGGGGGCCGTGATCAGCACAATTAACCCCTCAGGTGCCGCACCTGAAGGGGTTAATTGTACTATCATATCCCCCTGTAAGAGATCAGGGCTGCCAGGCAGCAGGGGGCAGACCCCCCCCCCCCTCCCCAGTTTGAATATCATTGATGGCCAGTGCGCCCCCCCCCCCCCTTCCTCCCTCTATTGTAATAATTCGTTGGTGGCACAGTGTGCGCCCCCCATCGGCCCCCCCTCCCTCTATAGCATTAACAACATTGGTGGCCAGTGTGCGGCCTCCCATCTCCCCCCCCCCCCCCCGATCATTGGTGGCAGCGGGTTACTAGCAATGGTACAATAGTAAAAGATTCATACTTACCTGGGAGCTGCGATGTTCGTGTCCGGCCGGGAGCTCCTCCTACTGGTAAGTGACAGTTCATTTAGCAATGCGCCTCACAGACCTGAGGCTGTCACTTACCAGTAGGTGGAGCTCCCGGCCGGACACGAACATCGCAGCAGCAGGTAAGTATGAATCTTCTACTATTGTACTATTGCTAAGTAACCATGGCAACCAGGACTGTAGTAGCGTCCTGGTTGCCATGGTTACCGATCGGAGCCCCAGCGATTAAACTGGGACTCCGATCGGAACTCCGCTGCCACCAATGATGGGGGGAGGGGGGGGGAGATGGGAGGCCGCACACTGGCCACCAATGTTGTTAATGCTATAGAGGGAGGGGGGCCGATGGGGGGCGCACACTGTGCCACCAACGAATTATTACAATAGAGGGAGGGAGGGGGGGGGCGGCACACTGTGCCACCAACGAATTATTACAATAGGGGGGGGGGGCGCACTGGCCATCAATGATATTCAAACTGGGGGGGGGGGGGGGTCTGCCCCCTGCTGCCTGGCAGCCCTGATCTCTTACAGGGGGATATGATAGTACAATTAACCCTTTCAGGTGCCGCACCTGAAGGGGTTAATTGTGCTGATCACCACCCCCTGTAAGAGATCGGGTGCTGCCAGGCAGCAGGGGGCAGTCTTGTACACAGTTTATAGTGTATTCTAACTAGAAGCGTCCCCATCACCATGAACGCTTCTGTGTTAGAATATACTGTCGGTTCTGAGTTTTCACGAAGTGAAAACTCAGCTCTGAAAAAGCTTTATGCAGACGGATCTTCGGATCCGTCTGTATAAAAACTAACCTACGGCCACGGATCACGGACACGGATGCCAATCTTGTGTGCATCCGTGTTCTTTCACGGACCCATTGACTTGAATGGGTCCGTGAACCGTTGGCCATGAAAAAAATAGGACAGGTCATATTTTTTTCACGGCCACGGATCTCGGATGCGGCTGCAAAACGGTGCATTTTCCGTTTTTTCCACGGACCCATTGAAAGTCATGGGGTCCGCGAAAAAAAAACAGAAAACGGCACAAAAGCCACGGGTGCACACAACGGTCGTGTGAAAGAGGCCTTAGTAGTAGATTTTCTGTGGACTCTGGTATATTAGGTGGTTTATAGTAAACTCCTATTAGTAATTTATTGTTGTTTTTAGCTCCATGTATCTCTACCCACAGTGACTCCACATGTTCATGTCCCTCACTTTTATCTTCACGGAGTGTGGGCTTTAGACAGGACTTTACATAAAGGCAAACCCCTCCCCCTCTCCGGTTTTGACGATCCTTTCTAAACAGACTGTAACCTTGTACATTAACTGCCCAGTCATAGCTATCACCCAGCCATGTCTCAGTTATTCCCACTATGTCATAGTCCTCCTCACACATCACTAATTCCAGTTCACCAGTTTTATTAGTCAGGCTTCTGGCATTAGTATACATACATTTGAGAGGTTTATGTATATTTTTTACCCTACACCTTTCCTTCTGAACTGTTCTAGTCCCTCCTTCCATTCCTCCCCCAGTCCCACTACCTTTCCCCCGGTCTCTATCTGCACTATCTTCCCCTTCTATAGTGTAAATACCCTCCCCCCCAGTCCCTAGTTTAAACACTCCTCCAACCTTCTAGCCATCTTCTTCCCCAACACAGCTGCCCCTTCCCCATTGAGGTGCAGCCCGTCCCTACGATAGAGCCTGCAGCCGACAGAGAAGTCGGCCCAGTTCTCCAGGAACCCAAACCCCTCCATCCTACACCAGTTCTTGAGCCACTTGTTAATTTCCCTAATCTCCCGCTGCCTTTCTTGTGTGGCCCGTGGTACAGGTAGTATTTCGGAAAATACTACCTTTGAGGTCCTTGCCCTAAGCTTTTGACCTAAATCCCTGAAATCATTTTTAAGGACTCTCCACCTACCTCTAACTTTGTCATTGGTTCCGATATGGACCATGACCGCTGGATCTTCTCCAGCCCCTCCCAGTAATCTGTCAACCCGATCCGCGATGTGTCGAACTCTAGCGCCAGGAAGACAGCACACTGTTCGGCGATCACGGTCTTTGTGACAGATTTCCCTATCTGTTCCCCTAATAATTGAGTCTCCCACTACCAGCACCTGTCTGGCCTGCCCTGCTCTCCTGGTCCCCTGCTTACCGGAGCTGACATTCCCCTGACTGGCAGAGGAAGTGTCCGGCTGCGGCAGTGCGGTAGTTTGAAAAAAAAAAAAGATTTCATAGTCATATAAAGTAAAAAAAAAGTTAATCCTGATATAAATGCCCCTCAGATGCCAAAAGAATACTCTGTTGGTATCTATGATAAGGGTCAGTGGACTCATTGGATATATATGCCAAGAAATCTCTTGGAGTATATGGAGTATATGCTGAACGTGCACATCAAATGTAGTGTGAACAAAACAGTACATAAATACATACAGTAATAAGACAACAACAAAAAAAAACTATATCATGTTTAAAAAAGAAACCTTTGTGATCTGTTCTCAAATGTTACTTTTATATTTTTATTACATTTACAGTATATAAATATTAAATCATTAAGATAAATATGCAAATGTTTTTATGCCACATTGACAGAGAGCTCTTTCAGGGCAAGAGACTGTTGCACCAGGTAGTTCCTCAACTACTCTGACTGAATTATATAGTTAAAGGGAACCTGTCACCTCAAAAATGCATCTACACCCGCCAGCAGTACCTCATAGTAGCCCGCAGCCTGTTAATAATCATATGTTTCATACTATTGTCCGATGCTGCATAAGTTAAAAAAAATGCAGTTTTATTCTCCATCCGCGCTATAGTGCCAGCCAGCTATAGTGCGGCCTCCTTGCTTCAAGTCAAGGTAACCACACCCCCTAACCGTCCCCTCTTGCCTGAGAGTGACAGCCTGCAGTGCGGCCGCGATTCCCCAAGTATCCCGTATGCGCATTGTGCTGCTGAAACCAGGCTAACAGCGGCAGCAGGAGATGATATTATAGCGCATTACTACCGAGCGCACTTGGGGCTGTGCAAATGAGCTGTGATTTTCACGCATCACTTGTGCGTTGCATGAAAATCACAGCATGTTCTATATTCTGCGTTTTCCCTGCAACGCAGGCCCCATAGAAATGAATGGGGCTGTGTGAAAATCGCAAGCATCCGCATGCAAGTGTGGATGCAGTGCGATTTTCACGCATGGTTGCTAGGAGATGATAGGGATGAGCAACCCCGGACCCCAATAAAGTCTATTCACTGTATTATTTTCCCTTATAACATTGTTATAAGGGAAAATAATAGCATTCTTAACCACCTCAGCCCCCAGTGCTTAAACACCCTGAAAGACCAGGCCACTTTTTACACTTCTGACCTACACTACTTTCACCGTTTATTGCTTGGTCATGCAACTTACCACCCAAATGAATTTTACCTCCTTTTCTTCTCACTAATAGAGCTTTCATTTGGTGGTATTTCATTGCTGCTGACATTTTTA
The DNA here is from genome assembly GCF_905171765.1 of Bufo bufo. NCBI lineage: Eukaryota > Metazoa > Chordata > Amphibia > Anura > Bufonidae > Bufo > Bufo bufo. The sequence continues at coordinate 9,252 of NW_024400083.1, forward strand.
CTTTTTTTGTTATTAATCGAAATTTAACGATTTTTTTGCAAAAAAATGACATTTTTCACTTTCAGTTGTAAAATTTTGCAAAAAAAACGAGATCCATATATAAATTTTGCTCTAAATTTATTTTTCTACATGTCTTTGATAAAAAAAAAATGTTTGGGTAAAAAAAAAAAATGGTTTGTGTAAAAGTTATAGCGTTTACAAACTATGGTACAAAAATGTGAATTTCCGCTTTTTGAAGCAGCTCTGACTTTCTGAGCACCTGTCATGTTTCCTGAGGTTCTACAATGGCCAGACAGTACAAACACCCCACAAATGACCCCATTTCAGAAAGTACACACCCTAAGGTATTCACTGATGGGCATAGTGAGTTCATAGAACTTTTTATTTTTTGTCACAAGTTAGCGGAAAATGATGATTTTTTTTAAAATTTTTTTTTTTTCTTACAAAGTCTCATATTCCACTAACTTGTGACAAAAAATAAAAACTTCTATGAACTCACTATGCCCATCACGAAATACCTTGGGGTCTCTTCTTTCCAAAATGGGGTCACTTGTGGGGTAGTTATACTGCCCTGGCATTCTAGGGGCCCAAATGTGTGGTAAGGAGTTTGAAATCAAATTCTGTAAAAAATGACCTGTGAAATCCGAAAGGTGCTCTTTGGAATATGGGCCCCTTTGCCCACCTAGGCTGCAAAAAAGTGTCACACATCTGGTATCTCTGTATTCAGGAGAAGTTGAGGAATGTGTTTTGGGGTGTCTTTTTACATATACCCATGCTGGGTGAGATAAATATCTTGGTCAAATGCCAACTTTGTATAAAAAAATGGGAAAAGTTGTCTTTTGCCAAGATATTTCTCTCACCCAGCATGGGTATATGCAGCGATGGACTGGCCATCGGGAGTACCGGGAGAATCCCGGTGGGCCGATCGAATTATGGGCCGGCCAGGGCCGCCATCAGGGGGGTAAAGCCGATACCCCAGTAAGGGGCCCGGACCCCGGGGGGGCCCGGCCGGTCCCGAGCCATTTTAATTTTTTTGCTGTCAGTGTGTTAACTTTAAAATAAGCGCTCATCTCTTTACTATCTTACACTGACTCAGCTCCAGTAACAGCAGGCAGTGTGGGGGCGGCGCTCACTCACTGACGTCTCACGCCTGCTCCTCCCACTAGGCGGCGCAGGCGCGTGACGTCATTGAGTGAGCGCTGCCGCCCGCACTTGTTACTGGAGGCTGGAGGCGGGAGCTGAATGTAAGGTAGTAAAGAGATGAGCGCTGTGTTAAAATTAAAGTTACTGTCTGCAGCCTGCAGGATACCGATTTATTAATGTATACTACTGTGAGTGGCGGGGAGGGGGATCTATGGATGACGGCACTGTTATAGGGAGGGGGATCCGTGGATGGCACTGTTATGGGGGGGGGGGTCTGTCATGTGGATGACACTTATGGGGGGGGGTCTGTGGATGACACTTATGGGGGGGATCTGTGGATGGCACGATTATGGAGGGGGATCTGTGGATGACACTGTTATGGAGGGGGATCTGTGGATGACACTTATGGAGGGGATCTGTGGATGGCACCATTATGGAGGGGGATCTGTGGATGACACTGTTATGGAGGGGGATCTGTGGATGGCACCGTTATGGAAGGGGATCTGTGGATGGCACCGTTATGGAGGGGGATCTGTGGATGGCACCGTTATGGGGAATCTGTGGATGATACATACCGTATATAACATCTTATGCTATATGTTTTTACTTATGTTTTTTTTTTAGTGTGTTTGGGAAAAATAAAGTGGGCCGGTCTGGCTGAAGTCCAGGGCCACTTTATTGTCCCAGTCCATCCCTGGGTATATGTAAAATGACACCCCAAAACACATTCCCCAACTTCTCCTGAGTACGGAGATACCAGATGTGTGACACTTTTTTGCAGCCTAGGTGGGCAAAGGGGCCCATATTCCAAAGAGCACCTTTCGGATTTCACAGGTCATTTTTTACAGAATTTGATTTCAAACTCCTTACCACACATTTGGGCCCCTAGAATGCCAGGGCAGTATAACTACCCCACAAGTGACCCCATTTTGGAAAGAAGACACCCCAAGGTATTCCGTGAGGGGCATGGCAAGTTCCTAGAATTTTATTTTTTTTGTCACAAGTTAGTGGAAAATGATGATTTTTTTTTTTTTTTTTCATACAAAGTCTCATATTCCACTAACTTGTGACAAAAAATAAAAACTTCCATGAACTCACTATGCCCATCAGCGAATACCTTGGGGTCTCTTCTTTCCAAAATGGGGTCACTTGTGGGGTAGTTATACTGCCCTGGCATTCTAGGGGCCCAAATGTGTGGTAAGGAGTTTGAAATCAAATTCTGTAAAAAATGACCTGTGAAATCCGAAAGGTGCTCTTTGGAATATGGGCCCCTTTGCCCAGCTAGGCTGCAAAAAAGTGTCACACATCTGGTATCTCTGTATTCAGGAGAAGTTGAGGAATGTGTTTTGGGGTGTCTTTTTACATATACCCATGCTGGGTGAGATAAATATCTTGGTCAAATGCCAACTTTGTATAAAAAAATGGGAAAAGTTGTCTTTTGCCAAGATATTTCTCTCACCCAGCATGGGTATATGTAAAATGACACCCCAAAACACATTCCCCAACTTCTCCTGAGTACGGAGATACCAGATGTGTGACACTTTTTTGCAGCCTAGGTGGGCAAAGGGGCCCATATTCCAAAGAGCACCTTTCGGATTTCACAGGTCATTTTTTACAGAATTTGATTTCAAACTCCTTACCACACATTTGGGCCCCTAGAATGCCAGGGCAGTATAACTACCCCACAAGTGACCCCATTTTGGAAAGAAGAGACCCCAAGGTATTCGCTGATGGGCATAGTGAGTTCATGGAAGTTTTTATTTTTTGTCACAAGTTAGTGGAATATGAGACTTTGTATGGAAAAAAAAAAAAAAAAAATCTGCATTTTCCACTAACTTGTGACAAAAAATAAATAATTCTAGGAACTCGCCATGCCCCTCACGGAATACCTTGGGGTGTCTTCTTTCCAAAATGGGGTCACTTGTGGGGTAGTTATACTGCCCTGGCATTTTCCAGGGGCCCTAATGTGTGGTAAGTAGGTAAATGACCTGTGAAATCCTAAAGGTGCTCTTTGGAATATGGGCCCCTTTGCCCACCTAGGCTGCAAAAAAGTGTCACACATGTGGTATCGCCGTATTCAGGAGAAGTTGGGGAATGTGTTTTGGGGTGTCATTTTACATATACCCTTGCTGGGTGAGAGAAATATCTTGGCAAAAGACAACTTTTCCCATTTTTTTTATACAAAGTTGGCATTTGACCAAGATATTTCTCTCACCCAGCATGGGTATATGTAAAATGACACCCCAAAACACATTCCCCAACTTCTCCTGAGTACGGCGATACCAGATGTGTGACACTTTTTTGCAGCCTAGATGCGCAAAGGTGCCCAAATTCCTTTTAGGAGGGCATTTTTAGACATTTGGATACCAGACTTCTTCTCACGCTTTGGGGCCCCTAGAATGCCAGGGCAGTATAAATACCCCACATGTGACCCCATTTTGGAAAGAAGACACCCCAAGGTATTCAATGAGGGGCATGGCGAGTTCATAGAAATTTTTTTTTTTTGGCACAAGTTAGCGGAAATTGATATTTTTAATTTTTTTCTCACAAAGTCTCCCGTTCCGCTAACTTTTGACAAAAATTTCAATCTTTCATGGACTCAATATGCCCCTCACGGAATACCTGGGGGTGTCTTCTTTCCGAAATGGGGTCACATGTGGGGTATTTATACTGCCCTGGCATTCTAGGGGCCCTAAAGCGTGAGAAGAAGTCTGGAATATAAATGTCTAAAAAATTTTACGCATTTGGATTCCGTGAGGGGTATGGTGACTTCATGTGAGATTTTATTTTTTGACACAAGTTAGTGGAATATAAGACTTTGTAAGAAAAAAAAATAATAATTCCGCTAACTTGGGCCAAAAAAATGTCTGAATGGAGCCTTACAGAGGGTGATCAATGACAGGGGGGTGATCAATGACAGGGGTGGTGATCAATGACAGGGGGGGTGATCAATGACAGGGGGTTGATCAATGACAGGGGGGTGATCAATGACAGGGGGGTGATCAATGACAGGGGGGTGATCAATGACAGGGGGTTGATCAATGACAGGGGGGTGATCAGGGAGTCTATATGGGGTGATAACCAGTCATTGATCACGCCCGTGTAAGGCTTCATTCAGACGTCCGGATGCGTTTTGCGGATCCGATCCATCTATCAGTGCATCCGTAAAAATCATGCGGACATCTGAATGGAGCTTTACAGGGGGGTAATCAATGACAGGGGGGTGATCAGGGAGTCTATATGGGGTGATAACCACAGTCATTGATCACGCCCCTGTAAGGCTTCATTCAGACGTCCGGATGCGTTTTGCGGATCCGATCCATCTATCAGTGCATCCGTAAAAATAATGCAGACATCTGAATGGAGCTTTACAGGGGGTTGATCAATGACAGGGTTGTAATCAATGACAGGGGTGTAATCAATGACAGGGGGGTAATCAATGACAGGGGGGTAATCAATGACAGGGGGGTGATCAGGGAGTCTATATGGGGTGATAACCACAGTCATTGATCACGCCCCTGTAAGGCTTCATTCAGACGTCCGTATGCGTTTTGCGGATCCGATCCATCTATCAGTGCATCCGTAAAAATCATGCGGACATCTGAATGGAGCTTTACAGGGGGGTAATCAATGACAGGGGGGTGATCACCACAGTCATTGATCATGCCCCTGTAAGGCTTCATTCAGACGTCCGGATGCGTTTTGCGGATCCGATCCATCTATCAGTGCATCCGTAAAAATCATGCGGACGTCTGAATGGAGCTTTACAGGGGGGTGATCAGGGAGTCTATATGGGGTGATCACCACAGTCATTGATCATGCCCCTGTAAGGCTTCATTCAGACGTCCGGATGCGTTTTGCGGATCCGATCCATCTATCAGTGGATCCGTAAAAATCATGCGGACGTCTGAATGGAGCTTTACAGGGGGGTAATCAATGACAGAGGGGTAATCAATGACAGGGGGGTGATCAGGGAGTCTATATGGGGTGATCACCACAGTCATTGATCATGCCCCTGTAAGGCTTCATTCAGACGTCCGGATGCGTTTTGCGGATCCGATCCATCTATCAGTGCATCCGTAAAAATCATGCGGACATCTGAATGGAGCTTTACAGGGGGGTGATCAGGGAGTCTATATGGGGTGATCACCACAGTCATTGATCATGCACCTGTAAGGCTTCATTCAGACGTCCGGATGCGTTTTGCGGATCCGATCCATCTATCAGTGGATCCGTAAAAATCATGCGGACGTCTGAATGGAGCTTTACAGGGGGGTAATCAATGACAGGGGGGTGATCAGGTAGTCTATATGGGGTGATAACCACAGTCATTGATCATGCCCCTGTAAGGCTTCATTCAGACGTCCGGATGCGTTTTGCGGATCCGATCCATCTATCAGTGGATCCGTAAAAATCATGCGGACGTCTGAATGGAGCTTTACAGGGGGTTGATCAATGACAGGGGGGTAATCAATGACAGGGGGGTGATCAGGGAGTCTATATGGGGTGATCAGGGGTGATCAGGGGCTAATAAGTTGTTAATAAGTGACAGGGGGGGTGTAGTGTAGTGTAGTGGTGCTTGGTGCTACTTTTCTGAGCTACCTGTGTCCTCTGGTGGTCGATCCAAACAAAGGGGACCACCAGAGGACCAGGTAGCAGGTATATTAGACGCTGTTATCAAAACAGCGTCTAATATACCTGTTAGGGGTTAAAAAAAAACACATCTCCAGCCTGCCAGCGAACGATCGCCGCTGGCAGGCTGGAGATCAACTCTCTTACCTTCCGTTCCTGTGAACGCGCGCGCCTGTGTGCGCGCGTTCACAGGAAGTCTCGCATCTCGCGAGATGACGCATATATGCGTGACTGTGCGCAGCGCTGCCACCTCCGGAACGCGATCCTGCGTTAGGCGGTCCGGAGGTGGTTAATATTTCACTACCAAAAATGAAATTCCTAACATATGTGATGCTGAAGGGCAGATATTCATGAATCTTTATTTTTCAGCTAATTTTACCTTTCTGATATCTGTGTTCAGCCCTTAGCAACCCTATTTCTCTGTGCCTCTATTTCAGCATCTTTCTAAGATGGTCTTGTGATGATCTTTGCCCTGTCCTTGAGGTCATCCTGTATTTCCCTCACTTCCCATAACCCCTTGCTCTCCTCACATGAACTACCAGGACCAATCAGAATGCAGATAACTTCCCCCACTACCCAACAGCAGTGTGTATCCTCTCACATACAGCTAACCAGAGACAGACAAGACCAATCAAAATGCAGATAACTTCTCCCACTACCCTGGAGCAGTGTGTATCCCCCCACATACAGCTGTGCAGCTGCTCCCTCATTCTCCTCCACACTGATCGGGAGGAGGGGCTGCTTTGGCTGCTCATATCTCTGGTTTGTATTGTTTGAAAGCTGACATTCCAATATTTCAGACAATACCAGAATGACAGCAATCTGTTCAGTACAGGGGAAGATATCACTGATAGAAATCGGGATGCTGTGAATACAGCTGAAAGTGAAAGTAAAAGCAGGTTTTACCTGTGATTATTCCCGACTCGATTACTAACAGTGATTTCTCCTCTGTTGCTTGGACTTTAGCTTTCATTATGGTCTTGCATGTTTCCAGCTGCTACCATTCAGGAGATAGCAGCATCTAAAGCAGCTCCCCCCCCCTCCACTTTCCGCCCGAGCCCAGGCAGTCTGGGCTGTGCTCCTCTTCCCAGTGATCTCCCCATCTCCTTTTTATATCAGAGAGGAGACGGCCTGCACATGACAATGCTGTGGGAAGGGGCTGCTCAATGTGAATGTGACACACATTTCTGGGAACTGAAAAAGATAAAATTTTAAAGCACAAAAGCATTTATACAGCATGGTGTACTATGCCATTAGGGTATAAAAAATGAAACAACAGTTACACTTTAAGTAAACAATCACAAAAAACTTTTAAATTGACTTTTTCTATGGCTTTGAATGTCTTTTGTGATGCGATATTGCACTCTAGTTTAGAATTGCTCCATCTTGGCAAATAAATAAGGAGAACTTTTTAAATGACGCTTAGCTCTGATCCTGCCCATTGCAGCAGAAGCCCGGTTGTATATTACAGCTTGTGTGTCTATGCTATCATCATGATGTACTACTACATCAATTTGTAGGAGTAGGATGTAATAGTGTGTCATGTGGCATTAACAGGTTAAAAAGAATGACCACAAGCAGGCAAAAAATATTATAGAGTATCTCATAAATATAACACATAAACATCTAGTTAATAAAATGCTAATAATTGCTTTTGCTGCGTAAAAACAATATTTTGTATAATTAATTTATTTTTCTGCAGTGATACGTTGCACAGTTCCAGTTATAGATCATGGAAGTGTCCAAAATTCAAGAAAACAAGTCTACTCAAATAATGAAGTGATGCAATTTACATGTAAGACGGGATTTCAAGCAAATAGAAATGGACAATCTACATGCACTAAAGATGACTGGATTCCTAAACCCTCTTGTGAAGGTTTGTGACAGCTTTGTTTTTGAACTATATGAAAAATTCTTCTTTACTTAATATATCCTTCTTTAAGCCGTCTCTATACAAATGTGAAGATACTTATATAGTGGAGATGAGTGAATTGATTTTAAACTAATTGGATTTGTTATGAACTTCTCAAAAAATTTGCTTTTGATGATTTGTGTAAAAATGGCACACAGCACCATTTTACTGTGAGAATAGGTTGGGAAAACCATGAGGGAGGTAGAAGATGGAGGATCAAATTGCACTGGAAGGAAGTGGGGGACTTGCCCTGATTGGCTTAGAGCAGGGATGCTCAACCTGCGGCCCTCCAGCTGTTGTAAAACTACAACTCCCACCATGCCATTCTGTAGGCTGATAGCTGTAGGCTGTCCGGGAATGATGGCAGTTGCAGTTTTACAACAGCTGCAGAGGTTGTGTATGCCTGGCTTAGAGGCTGAGAGACCGCCTCAGTAATATACAAAATATATAGGACCTCACAGCACATATAGATGTTTAACTTTTAAAGTAACTAATACAAATGGTCCTTCTGACCTGGGTACGTCTTTTTATGTGCTGTATATTTTTATGGTTAGAGCCTACACTCCTCTACGCTGTATGATTTGCTCTTTTCAGAGCTCCCTGCCTGCTACCACTGATTCAAAAAATTATTAACACACATACACCTTGCATCCCGACATGTTTCGCTGGACACCCAGCGTCTTCAGGGGAAAAGCAGGTATGTGTGTTTGGGGGTGGGGACCATGTTATAATGGTTCGGTGTCTAATGACGTTTTTCTATGCGATCAATCAGGTCGCTTCTTGTACGATTATCCCACCTCTTCACTGCCTTTCTCCAATCCTACCAGGCTTACCTTCTTCCCAGGTTCGCCTTCTCTCTGCGTCATACCTCGGTCTCATCTTCGCCCGTACGCTGCACCGAGGAGTGTAGGCTCTGACCATCGGCAGGAGTGCTCGAACAGCTGATAGTCAAGAAAACATACCAACCTCCAGAATTTAAAATAGCAGGAGCTCAGATGAGAGCTTATGGTACCAAGGAGGGTATAATTGTGACTACCAGCCGGAGCGTACATGTCAGCCGAGGTCATTACCACACACCAATCCTAGTCTTTTTCTGGAAAGGAATATAGATAGTAGATGATATCCAGGCAAACCAGTAACCAGCCAGCATACCACTGAGAATTTTTAAAGTGTCTATAATGTCAAAATGGTTGTTTTAAATAATAAATAAATGTGAAGTTTTAAAAATATACAGTACATAAAAAAGACGTACCCAGGTCAGAAGGACCATTTGTATTAGTTACTTTGAGAGACAGCCTGACTCAGCCAGTCAGGGGGCAGTAGGCAGACAGGACCTTGCCGAAAAATAATTGCCATTCTGTCTTTACCTTGTGACCTGAAAGGGTGTCTTGTGGCAGCGTCTGACAAAAAGCTATTACAGACACAAGCCACTAATGTAGTGTGATAGGGAAATTATAGTGAATATAGAGATAAAATTAGGTCGATTTTAGGAAATTTGAACAGGGAAAACTAACTTTGAGAGAATGAGGGACTTCTCACCAAGTTGTTTGTTAATGGCAGCTAGCTCTACATTCCAAAACCCTCTGCAAGAAAATAAATATTTAAAAAATATCCATACAAAAAAAATAAAAAAATTCAACAGTTCATAGGCAATCTTATTGCCAGCAACCCAATATATGTTGTTACAAACCCTAAACAACTGCAAACTTTTTTTCTTCTAAAAACCATTTCAGTGCATTATACCAATGTTATTAAGTTTGCTGAATATTACTGTAAGATAACGGGTAGTTCCAACCAATGCAATACTGCAATGTTATTTTTATACCTATGTTATTGAGGGCATAGTTCAAAGACATTTTACTGAAAACATTGCATTTCTCTACCCAGGGGTGGACTGACCATAGACCATACAGGGAAATTTCCCAGTGGGCTGCACAAGGCCTCCTCACGTCTGCCTGTGGGGTATATACAGTAGCTGTTGGATGATCTCAGCATTAAATGATGCTAAAAGTATCTGGTACTTATGCATCTGGCTGGCAGAAAAATGTGCCCTCCTGCATCCAACTGTATTGCTGTCCTCAGGATGGCGATAGAGTTGAATGCTGCGGTCGGAGCACAATATTTAGTGCACTGTGCATTTAGCTCTGCTGGGGTAATACTTTGTGCTGCACTACAGTAATGCTGGCCCTGCCTGCTCATGTTGACTCTGCCTACTTATATTGACCCTGCATTCTGTTACTTTGTACTTGCGTACAACATGGGGCCACTTTTAGTTTTTGTTTTTTTTCCATGGCCCCTTTAGGTTCCCAGTCTGCCCCTGTTTATACCTGTGTTAGTGAAAGTGAACAAAGTACTGCATCAGACCTAACATATTGTTGCAAGAATTTGAATAGTTACAGAAAAAGCAATAATGCATTAACTCTATTTTTATATTTTTTTTTAACCCGCATTTAGAGATTAGGGAAGTTTATAAAAATGCATTTATTGTGCCGCCCCCAGCAACCAACCCCTTCCCCCCCAGCTTTGAACCCCTCAGTTGCCGCTTGATTGAAGACACAGAAACAAGGAAGAATGCAGCTATATGAGGACGAGAGACTGCAATAGCAATCACTCGTTCTCATACTGTGGAGGTGATCTTCACCTCCACTGAGCGAGCAGCTGACTGTGAGAAGGACGCTTTCTTCCTGACATTTAGCTGCTTATCTGGGTGTGTAAATAAGCCTTAACGTGGAAATCTTAGCATTTAGTGTTGGTGGTAAAGTGGGAAGAGTGCCGAGTAGTTGCATAGGGGGATTACCGGAATTCTTGGTTGAGGCCCTGTCAGATTTTGTCAATTTTATGCTTGAAATATGAGAAAAGTCTTCAGTGGAGATGGGGCACTGGGGGGATAGAGTATAGAGTTAAAGGTATTTAACAATTGTTTGGGGTTGCGGAAAAGATGCGTAGTATCTAGTAGTGAAGTATTTCTGTTTAGAAGAGGCGAATTTAGACTGGAAGTAGAGAACAGCTTTTTTGTATGTGATGAAGTCTTTTTTTCAGTGGGTTTTCTTCCAAAAAAGATACAGCTTCCAGGCGATCAACATGGCTAGCATTACAGTGTTAAATATCATACAATATTGTTGAAACTGAGACACATACAATCATATAATATGAAGTGCATCAAATAGATAATTATTTTTAATAGAGTAATTGATGGCAACCTTCACTCACCAGACTTTGGATGAAAACAAATGTAAACTGTCAATAACAGGCACCAAAACTTTTTAGTATTTCCAACCAATGCTAATGTGCATGTCAAGAATATATATTAAAGGGAGTCTGTCACCTCCATATGGCCATATACAGTGCTTACATGGCTCTGTAGCACACCTATACAGGATTGTAACGGTACCTTTGTTCTTTTCTTTAGACTTGCACTAGCAGGAAAAACTAAGTTTAATTCATATGCAAATGAGCACTCGCAAGTGCCCAGGGGCAGCATTCAGGGCGTAAGTGCCCAGGCTGCTCTGCCTTCTTTTCACTTTACTCCTCCCCAGTCTCTGCCTTTGCCCGCCCTCCAAGTCTCTTGCCTCATCAATAGGTCCGGACTTGGAGGGCGGGCAAAGGCAGAGACTGGGGAGGAGTAAAGTGAAAAGAAGGCAGAGCAGCCTGGGCACTTACGCCCTGAATGCTGCCCCTGGGCACTTGCGAGTGCTCATTTGCATATGAATTAAACTTAGTTTTTCCTGCTAGTGCAAGTCTAAAGAAAAGAACAAAGGTACCGTTACAATCCTGTATAGGTGTGCTACAGAGCCATGTAAGCACTGTATATGGCCATACAGGGCCGTCTTTAACCGATAGGCTTCCGGGCGGCGGCAGTCTCAGGCTCAGCGACGCCTATTGGCGTCATCTCGCGTGAGCTGAGATATCGCGAAGTAAACAAGTTGATCTACAGCTTGCCAGCAGCGATCATTCGCTGGCAGGCTGTAGATGTGATTTTTTTTTAACCCCAGAAAGGTATATTAGACGCTGTTTTGTTAACAGCGTCTGATATACCTGCTGCCTGGTCCTTTGCTTGGATCGACCACCAGAGGACACAGGCAGCTCTGTAAGTAGCACCAAGCACCACACTACACTACACACACCCCCCCTGTCACTTATTAACCCCTGATCAGCCCATATAGACTCCCTGATCACCCCTCTGTCAGGCTCCATTCAGACGTCCGTATGTGTTTTGCAGATCCGCAGATCCGCAAAACAAGGACACCGGCAATGTGCTTTCCACATTTTGCGGATCCGCCCATTGCCAGAACTATATAGAAAATGCCTTTTCTTGTCTGCAATTGCGGACAAGAATAGGACATGTTCTATATTTTTGCGGAACGGAAGTGCGGACCCGGAAGTGCAGATCCGCAATTCCGGATCCGAGCGGGACAAAGTCTGTCCCCATATAAATGAATGGGTCCGCAATTCCGTTACGCAAAATGCAGAACAGAATTGCGGACGTGTGAATGGGGCCTAAGGGTCCCTTATCACCGCCAGTTAGTTAGCTACTTGTTAGGTAGTTAGCGCCCAGCCCACCGCACCGCAGTCACTGATTAGTCGCTGATTAGCGTCATCGCTGTCGCTAATCAGCACTAGTACTATATAGTATCTGTAAGTGATCAAGACTGGTCGCAATCAGATCTATATCAGTACATTAGGGTCACCTTAGGCTCTACAAAAAACGCAGTGTTCGCCCGATCAGGCCTGATCTTGTACGCACACTTGCGTTCAGTCCGCCCCACCGCAGTGACAGAATATTTTTTTTTTCGATCACTGCAAAAACACTGTAAAATCGCTGCGGCGCTATAAAGATCACTTTTGAGCTTTTTGGATCTTTATTAGCGATCGCAGCTTTTTTTTTGCACATTTTTTGGCAGAGATTTTTTCATCCACATTGATCGATGCGAATGAAGAAATCTGTGCCGTTCATTTTTTCTTTCAGCCCAGAGGCTGAACGGAAAAAAAAAATCTCATTACCCGTATGCTCAATATAAGGCCTCATGTACACGACCGAGCAGTTTTTTGCGGTCCGCAAACTGTGGATCCGCAAAAAAACGGAAGGCGCCCGTGTTGACTTCCGCAATTTGCGGAACGGAACGGGCGCCTGCAATATAAATATACATGTCAAGAATAGGACATGTATATTTTTTTAGCGGGGCCGCGGAACGGAGCCACGGATGCGGACAGCACACGGGGTGCTGTCCGCATCTTTTGCGGCTACATTGAAATGAATGGGTCCGCATACGAGCCGCCAAAACGGCGGCTCGGATGTGGACCCAAACAACGGTCGTGTGCATGGGGCCTACGGAGAATAGCAGAAACTCCTAATGCTGGCCATACATGTAATGATTGCGGAGACCCTCAAATGCCAGGGCAGTACAAACACCCCACAAATGACCCCATTTTGGAAAGAAGACACCCAGAGGTATTCCCTGAGGGGCATATTGAGTCCATGAAAAATTGAACTTTTTGTCACAAGTTAGCGGAAAGGGAGACTTTGAGAAAAAACAAAAAAAAATCTATTTCCGCTAACTTGTGCCAAAAAAAATAATCTTCTATGAACTCGCCATGCCCCTCACGGAATACCTTGGGGTGTCTTCTTTCCAAAATGGGGTCACATGTGGGGTATTTATACTGCCCTGGCATTTTAGGGGCCCTAAAGCGTGAGAAGAAGTCTGGAATCCAAATGCCTAAAAATGCCCTCCTAAAAGGTACTCGTTGGACTTTCGGCCCCTTTGCGCATCTTTGCTGCAAAAAAAGTGTCACACGTGGTATTGCCGTACTCAGGAGAAGTAGGGCAATTTTTTTGGGGTGTATTTTTACATATACCCTTGCTGGGTGAGAGAAATATCTCTGTAAATTGACAACTTTGTATAAAAAAATGGAAAAAGTTGTCATTTACAGAGATATTTCTCACACACAGTACGGGTATATGTAAAAATACACCCCAAAACACATTGCCGTACTTCTTCTGAGTACGGCGATACCACATATGTGACACTTTTTTGCAGCCTAGGTGCGCAAAGGGGGCCCAAATTGCAATGAGTACTTTCACAGGGCATTTTTACGCATTTGGATTCCAAACTACTTCTCACGCTTTAGGGCCCCTAAAATGCCAGGGCAGTATAAATACCCCACAAGTGACCCCATTTTAGAAAGAAGACACCACAAGGTATTCCGTGAGGGGTATGGTGAGTTCATGTAAAAAAAAAAAAATTGTCACAAGTTAGTGGAATATGAGACATTGTAAGAAAAAACTAAAACAAAAAAAAAAAAAACAATTTCCGCTAACTTGTGCCCAAAAAAAAAAATCTTCTATGAACTCGCGATACCACATGTGTGACACTTTTTTTGCAGCCTAGGTGCGTAAAGGGGCCGTAAGTCCAACGAGTACCTTTAGGCTTTACAGGGTTACTCACAATTTAGCCCCGGCCAAAATGCCAGAACAGTAAACAAACCCCACAAATAACCCCATTTCGGAAAGTAGACACCACAAGGTATTCACTGAGGGGCATAGTGAGTACGTGGGAGACTTTTTATTTTTTTGCCAGAAGTTAGCAGAAATGGAAACTTTATAATTTTTTTTTCCTCAGAAAGTGTCATTTTCCGCTAACTTGTGAAAAAATTTTTAATCATACATAAGCTCACCATGCCCCTCCGCGAATACTTTTGGGTGTCTTCTTTCTAAAATGGGGTCATTTGGGGGGTATTTATACTATCCTGGCATTCTAGCACCTCAAGAAACATGACAGGTGCTCAGAAAGTCAGAGCTGCTTCAAAATGCGGAAATTCACATTTTTGTACCATAGTTTGTAAACGCTATAACTTTTGCGCAAACCAATAAATATACACTTATTGGATTTTTTTTTTATCAAAGACATGTAGCACAATAAATTCTGACACAAACTTGTATAGAAATGTGATTATATTTGAACAATTTAACAGGGAAATTTAAAAATACACTTTTTTTGAGAAAATTGCGGTCTATTTTGATTAATATCAGAAAAACGAAAAATCTCAGCAGCAATCAAATACCACCAAAAGAAAGCTGTATTTGTGAGAAGTAATGGAGGTAAAATTCATTTGGGTGCCAAGCTGCATGACCGAGCAATAAACCGTTAAAGTTGTGAAGTGCCGATTTGTAAAAAAGGGCCTGGTCACTAGGGGGGTATAAACCTGTGGTCCTTAAGTGGTTAATATTGATTGGACCCTGGGCAAAAAATTACTTGGGCCCCCTGGATCCCGCATTCCCACACCTTAGCAGGCAATCACGCCCTCCACCACAACACACACACTAAAAATCCACACATTTGGTAGAGTACAGTGAATGACTGTAAATACTTCCAGTTCTGAAGACTCCAGCGGCTCAGGATCAGTGCTCTGGGCAGCTGGGCTCAGGCTGGAAGTGGGCACCGCTCTGCAGGAAGGAGACCAGGGCTCGGCTCACCCAAGTGTTACAGTGCACCAGAGCACCCCACAGTATGCAGTATAGCACCCTATAGTATACAGCACCCACAGTATGCAGTATAGCACCCCCACACTATACAGTACCCCATAGTATATAGTAGAGCAGTATAGCAGCTCACAGTATACAGCACCACACAGTATACAACACCTCACAGTATACAGTAGATCAGTATAGCACCTCACCGTATACAGCACCCCAAACTATACAGTCCCCCACACTATACAGTACAGCAGTATAGCACTTCACAATATACAGCACCCACAGTATAAAGTATACAGCCCCCCACACTATACAGTACAGCAGTATAGCACTCCACAATATACAGCACCCACAGTATACAGTATACAGCCCCCACAGTATACAGTACAGCAGTATAGCACTCCACAATATACAGCACCCACAGTATACAGTATACAGCCCCCCACAATATACAGTACAGCAGTATAGCACTCCACAATATACAGCACCCACAGTATAGAGTATACAGCCCCCCACAGTATACAGCACCCCACTATACAGTAGTTTACAATATATTAGCATAACAGCGCCTGTCACCTTTTTCTTATGTAATCTTCACAAAAAAAAGCTCCACAGTTAAGGAAAACTTCTCCTGCAACACTCCTGGTAGAAAGGGCCTTGATGACCTCATAGCCATGTGACCAGTAATATTGCTAGGTTACTGGTCACATGGTGATGATGTCATCTAAGGTCCTAGAGAATCACAGCTCTCACAGTACGCTGCCTGGAGTGTCGGCAGGCATGGCATGGCAGCACCCCCTGTGTAGCTGACAGCCTGACACCCGGGGCAGTGGCTAGCAGGGCTCAAGAGGCAGCTGCCTTGGGCCTCCCCGGAGCAACTGGGTCCGGGGCAGCTGCCCCTTTTGCCCCTTGTTAAAGACGGCCCTGTGGCCATATGGAGGTGACAGACTCCCTTTAACTCTAAGGCTGGGTTCACACTTGAGCGTTTTACAGCGCGTTCAAACGCGCTGTAAAACGCTCAACACATGAAAACCAATGCTTCCCTATGGCCCTGGTTCTCACTTGAGCGTTTTACAGCGCGTTTGAACGCGCTGAAAAACGCCCTACGTTCAAACAAGTTCTTGAGCTTCTTTGGGGCGTTTTGACGCGCGTTTGTGGCCATAGGACACTGCAGTCAATCACACAAACGCGCGTCAAACGCGCGTTTACTATTGCAAAAAACGCGCATAAATACACGTGACAAAAACGCGCGTTAAACGCGCATATAAAATGCGCTCAGGTCTGAACCCAGCCTAAGGCTACTAATGCATATGTCTGACCAGATGAAGAAACAGATACCAGGACAGACCAGTGCATACACACAGATGATAGGGCATTCATCTCAAGAGAGAATCCCTTAAGTTAATGAGCAAAATGGTAAAGGGGGCCTGAGCAAAATGCAGTATCCTATAACCAAAAGACTACATGGTTCTCCAACAGAGATGAGAAATTTCTTAAAATTAGTTTTGGAATGAATGAATCAGTCAAAAAATTTGATTTGGGAGAATGAAAAGTGCAACAATTGCACCGAAAATTGGTATATAAAACTCTCATATGTTTTCTCTCTAGTTGTTATCTCTTTTTTCTCTCTCTGTCCTAATCCTTTTAAGCTCTTTAACGCAATGGCAGCAATAGTAAACAATTTAACACTGATATACAGATGTAGCAGGGTTAGCACTCAAGCTCTTAATTCAAATTTCTTAACTCATCGCGTTTTCTTGAGACAAAATCCATTGAAAAGCAATTGAAGGTGTTTGCTTAATGCATTTAGTTTAGATAACATGTCTCATAAATCATGAGTGTTAACTCTACTACATCTGTACAGCTATGGGTAAACACATGGTTGATGGTCTTAACCACTTAAGGACCACAGGTTTATACCCCCCTAAAGACCAGGCCCTTTTTTACAAATCGGCACTCCACAACTTTAGCGGTTTATTGCTCGGTCATGCAACTTACCACCCAAATGAATTTTACCTCCTTTTCTTCTCAATAATAGAGCTTTCATTTGGTGGTATTTCATTGCTGCTGACATTTTTACTTTTTTTGTTATTAATCGAAATTTAATGATTTTTTTGCAAAAAAATGACATTTTTCGCTTTCAGTTGTAAAATTTAGCAAAAAAAACGACATCCATATATACATTTTTCTCTAAATTTATTGTTCTACATTTCTTTGATAAAAAAAAATGTGAATTTCCGCATTTTTGAAGCAGCTCTGACTTTCTGAGCACCTGTCATGTTTCCTGAGGTTCTACAATGGCCAGACAGTACAAATACCCCACAAATGACCCCATTTCGGAAAGTAGACACCCTAAGGTATTCGCTGATGGGCATAGTGAGTTCATAGAACTTTTTATTTTTTGTCACAAGTTAGTGGAAAATGATGTGTTTTTTTTATTTTATTTTTTTCTTACAAAGTCTCATATTCCACTAACTTGTGACAAAAAATAAAAATTTCCATGAACTCACTATGCCCATCACGAAATACCTGGGGGTGTCTTCTTTCCAAAATGGGGTCACTTGTGTGGTAGTTATACTGCCCTGGCATTTTAGGGGCCCGAATGCGTGAGAAGTAGTTTGAAATCAAAATCTGTAAAAAATCGCCGGTGAAATCCTAAAGGTGCTCTTTGGAATGTGGGCCCCTTTGCCCATCTAGGCTGCAAAAAAGTGTCACACATGTGGTATTGCCGTACTCAGGAGAAGTTGGGCAATGTGTTTTGGGGTGTCTTTTTACATATAACCATGCTGAGTGAGAGAAATATCTCGGCAAAAGACAACTTTTCCCATTTTTTTATACAAAGTTGGCAATTGACCAAGATATTTATCTCACCGAGCATGGGTATATGTAAAATGACACCCCAAAACACATTCCCCAACTTCTCCTGAGTACGGCGATACCACATGTGTGACACTTTTTTGCAGCCTAGGTGGGCAAAGGGGCCCACATTCCAAAGAGCACCTTTCGGATTTCACAGGCCATTTTTTACACATTTTGATTTCAAACTACTTACCACGCTTTGGGCCCCTAAAATGCCAGGGCAGTATAACTACCCCACAAGTGACCCCATTTTGGAAAGAAGACACCCCAAGGTATTTCATGATGGGCATAGTGAGTTCATGGAAGTTTTTATTTTTTGTCACAAGTTAGTGGAATATGAGACTTTGTAAGAAAAAAAAAAAAAAACATCATTTTCCGCTAACTTGTGACAAAAAATTAAAAATTCTAGGAACTCGCCATGCCTCTCACGGAATACCTTGGGGTGTCTTCTTTCCAAAATGGGGTCACTTGTGGGGTAGTTATACTGCCCTGGCCTTTTAGGGGCCCAAATGCGTGCAAAGTAGTTTCAAATCAAAATCTGTAAAAAATGGCCTGTGAAATCCAAAAGGTGCTCTTTGGAATGTGGGCCCATTTGCCCACCTTGGCTGCAAAAAAGTGTCACACATGTGGTATCACCGTACTCAGGAGAAGTTGGGCAATGTGTTTTGGGGGGAGAGAAATATCTTGGCAAAAGACAACTTTTCCCATTTTTTTATACAAAGTTGGCATTTGACCAAGATATTCATCTCACCCAGCATGGGTATATGTAAAATGACACCCCAAAACACATTCCCCAACTTCTCCTGAGTACGGCGATACCACATGTGTGACACTTTTTTGCAGCCTAGATGCGCAAAGGGGCCCACATTCCTTTTAGGAGGGCATTTTTAGACATTTGGATCCCAGACTTCTTCGCACGCTTTAGGGCCCCTAAAATGCCAGGGCAGTATAAATACCCCACATGTGACCCCATTTTGGAAAGAAGACACCCCAAGGTATTCAATAAGGGGCATGGCGAGTTCAAAGACATTTATTTTTTTTGGCACAAGTTAGCGGAAATTGTTTTTTTTTGCTTTTTCTCACAAAGTCTCCCTTTCCGCTAACTTGGGACAAAAATTTAAATCTTTCCTGGACTCAATATGCCCCTCAGCGAATACCTTGGGGTGTCTTCTTTCCAAAATGGGGTCATTTGTGGGGTGTTTGTACTGCCCTGGCATTTGAGGGTCTCCGCAATCATTACATGTATGGCCAGCATTAGGAGTTTCTGCTATTCTCCTTATATTGAGCATACGGGTAATGAGATTTTTTTTTTCCGTTCAGCCTCTGGGCTGAAAGAAAAAATGAACGGCATAGATTTCTTCATTCGCATCGATCAATGTGGATGAAAAAATCATTGCCGGGATTTTTTTATTTTTTTTATATATACAAAGTGTTTGCCAAAGCATATGAACACTGCCGCCTCCTCAGCTCATATGCCTCGGCAAACGTATCTTTTACTGCAGAGGAGAAATCTCGTCTTGCAGCGCCGCATACACCGACTTTTGTGTAATCTGACAGCAGCGCAATGCTTCTGTCAGAATGCACATCAGTGCTGCAGATGCTTGATCGCTTGGTCCACCTAGATTGGTAAAAAAAAAAAAAAAACAGGCCGCAACGCAATAAATTTATTAACATTAACTTTAGAGAACATTAACTTTTATAAACTTTTGAAACAGAACAATAACTTTTTTGCTTACCGGTGATTTTTTTTTTTTGTTTGTTTTTTTACCTTTATAGGACAAACCTCTCCTTCCCCATGGGACAATGTGCAAAGCGCAAATCGCCCAGAGATGTGGCGAAGTACATTATGCACTTTGTCCCAGGTGAAAGGAGAAGTTTGTGGCAGCTGTGTGTGAAGGGGCCCTAAGACCCCTGTGTGCCGGTCCTGTGAGATGCAATCCCTACACTAATAGTGTACCTGAGTGTGGAACTTGCGGAAACACTCCCCTATGCATAGGGCAGGCTGGTCAGGACAGTCAGGACAAAAAAAGGTGGTGTCACGCCTTATTCCACCCCTGCTGCAGACACGACATCTTTTTCTTGGGGAACGTTGAGTTGGGGTACCAGGATAGACAGACGGGAAGTGTCTGCCATGTAGCCGGCTCACTACATCAGGGACTTGGGGCACGGACCCTCCTGGATACAGGCGTTCCGAAATGATCTCTTCCTGGAATTTTAGGAAGGATCCTGTTCTCCCAGCCTTACTGTAGAGAACAAAACTATTATACATCGCCAATTGAATTAAATAAACAGACACCTTCTTATACCAGCGTCTGGAAACTAAATAGGGAGCCAACATCTGGTCATTGAAGTCCACCCCTCCCATGTGAAGGTTATAGTCGTGGACAGAGAGGGGTTTCACAATGACTCCAGTTGCCCGTTCAATTTGGACAGTCGTGTCTGCGTGAATGGTGGACAGAAGGTAAATGTCCCTCTTGTCCCTCCACTTCACCGCAAGCAGTTCTTGGTCACACAAGGCAGCCCTCTCCCCCCGTGCAAGTCGGGTACTAACGAGCCGTTGGGGGAAGCCCCGGCGACTAGGTTGCGCGGTGCCACAGCATTGAATTCCGACTAGATGTAAGTGCCGAAAGAGGGCCACGCTTGAGTAAAAATTGTCCACGTATAAGTGGTACCCCTTGTGGAGTAAGGGTGACAACAAGTCCCAGACAATCTTGCCACTGCTCCCCAGGTAGTCAGGACATCCGACCGGCTCCAGTTTTGAGTCTTTTCCCTCATAGACCCTAAAACGATATGTATAGCCTGTGGCCCTTTCACAGAGCTTATACAGTTTGACCCCATACCGGGCGCGCTTGCTGGGGATGTACTGTTTTATGCCAAGGCGCCCGGTAAAATGTACTAGGGACTCGTCTATGCAGATGTTTTGATTAAGGCTCATTCAGACGGCCGTATGCTGTCCGCAAAAATACTGAATGCTATCCTTTTTTTGCGGATCCGCAAAAAAAATGAAACATGTCCTATACTTGTCCGTGAAAATCAGGACATGGCCCCATTGAAGTCTATGGGTCCGCAAAAATACTGAATGCTATCCGTTTTTTTGCAGATCCGTTTTTTTGCGGATCCGCAAAAAAACGGATAGCATTCAGTATTTTTGCAGACAGCATACGGCCGTCTGAATGAGCCCTTAGGGGTATACGCATCTGCAAATCTGGATGACAAATGGTCTATGAGGGGCCGAATTTTATGGAGCCGGTCATAAGCAGGGTGGCCTCTTGGATGACAGGTGCTATTGTCCGTAAAATGCATAAAGCACATGATGGCCTCAAAACGTGCCCTAGACATTGCAGCAGAGAACATGGGCATGAAATGTATTGGGTCTTTAGACCAATATGACCGCAATACATTTTTTTTTGTTAGACCCATGCTGAGGAGAAGGCCCAAAAAAATTTTTAACTCGGAAACGGTGACTGGTTTCCACCGGAAAGGCTGGGCATAGAAGCTTTTCGGATTGGCGGTAATAAACTGTGTGGCGTAGCGGTTGGTTTCTGCCACAACTAGGTCATAGATATCCGCGGTGAAGAACAGCTCAAAAAACTGAAGGGCCGATCCTAAATGAGCCGTCTCCACGCGAACTCCAGACTGGGCGGTGAAAGGGGGCAATACGGGTGCGGCGGAATCAGGGGATTGCCAATTAGGATTTGCCAGCACCTCTGGGAGACTAAGGGTTCTACGGGCCTGTGAACGCGGTGGCTGTGACAGGGGAGTTATTGCACGTGCCACCGTACCAGCTGGAACTGCCCTTCTGGTGCTCGCCACTTCACCAGGGAATACGGCAGTGCTGGTAGAAGTTCCAGGATGTGCTGCGCTGCTGGTGTATGCCGCACCATAAACAAGATCAGCGCTAGCACCACTCTGCTGCAAATGAGGATCATCAAGCAGGGTAGGCAGAACTCTTACATGGGATCGGGTACGTCTGGCCGTAGCAGGGACCTCTACCTCGTCATCCTCACTAGCGGTTAGAGTGCCACTGCTGTCTACAGGTTCATAATCTGAACCACTGGATTCAGCGGGTGAGTCGTCCCCATCGCTTTCATCCATCACGGCCAGAATCCTGTAGGCCTCTTCAGCGGAATACCCCTTGTTTGACATTTTGGGTTCACTAAATTTAGGGGGTATTCCTCTGAGACTACCCGGGAAAAAGAGCAAACCTACCTAGTAAAAAGGAGTGCTTGCGAAGTAAAGCTGTGATCGCTAATAAAGATCCAAAAAGCTCAAAAGTGATCTTTATAGCGGCGCAGCGATTTTACAGTGTTTTTGCAGTGATCAGAAAAAAATTAATTCTGTCACTGCGGCGGGGCGGACTGAACGCAAGTGTGCGCACAAGATCAGGCCTGATCAGGCGAACACTGCGTTTTTTGTAGAACCTAAGGTGACCCTAATGTACTTATATAGATCTGATTGCGATCAGTATTGATCACTTACAGATACTATATAGTACTAGTGCTGATTAGCGACAGTGATGACGCTAATCAGCGACTAATCGGTGACTGCGGTGCGGTGGGCGCTAAACTACCTAGCAAGTAGCTAACTACCTGGCAGGGATGAGGGACCCTTACAGGGGGGGTGATCAATGACAGGGGGGTGGACAAGGGGGTGATCAGGGAGTCTAATATGGGCGATCAGGTGCTAAATAAGTTAATAAATGACAGGGTAATATCTAATGTGTAGTGTGGTGTTTGGTGCTACTTACTGAGCTGCCTGTGTCCTCTGGTGGTCGATCCAAGCGAAAGGGACCACCAGAGGACCAGGCAGCAGTTATATCAGACACTATTTTCAAAATAGCGTCTGACATAACCATTTCATTCGTCGATTCAAAAATCTACAGCCTGCCAGCCAATAATCGCGGCCGGCAGGCTGCAGATGAACTTGTGCACTACGCGTTCCTGTGAACGCGCACTCCTGTGTGCGCGCGTTCACAGGAAATCTCGGCTCACGCGAGATGACGCCAATCGACGTTAGCGTAGCCTGGGAGCGTCGCAGAGATGACGCCTTTCGGCGTTAGCTTAGCGGTAAGCGGTTAACAAACAGCCTATTTATAAACACACTGGGTGTGGGAGGGGTAAACTGTGTAGGAGTAATGGTGGCAGCAGTAGCTGCACAGCATGGAACAGACAAGGCAATAGATGTGCAGCGGAGTAGGGGCAGTTGTAGTACTGGCAAGGCAGTAGATATGCAGGGTAATGGTAATGACCAGTGGCGTACCTACCATATGGGCAGACCACGCAGCTGCTATGGGGCCTGTGAGGAAGGAGTCCCCGCACCCGTCTATCTTCCTAACTGTCTCCCGCCTGCTAGCCACGCCCCTAGCCCCACCTCCCACATGCTAGCTCCACCACACCTGATTCCTCTGGATTGCCACAACCCCACCACCAGTAATGAAGTAAGTGACGACTTGTAGGTGAGGAGTCGGGACAGTGCAGAGGTGTATGTGAGGGGAAGGGAAAAGGGGAAAGGGGAAAGGGGAAGGTCACTACATTATGTCCTGCATGGCACAAGTGCAGAGGCATGAGAAGATATGAGGGTAGGTGGGAGTTGTGTTACTCAGCTTTCTCAGACTATTCTCATGTCTCTCCACATGTGCCATGCAGGACAGCAGAAAAAGCTGGGTGCTATTACATCATGTAATGTCATCCAGATTTCCTTCTATCCTGCAAGGCATAAATGCAGATAATAAGAACATGGAAAGGAAGGGGGGGAGGGGTTCTCTCAGCTTTCCCAGAGACTCATGTCTCTGCACATGTGTCATGCAGGATAGCAAGTAATGTCACCGTCTCCCAACTGACACAGAGGATGGGGGGGGGAGGGAAGGGGGCACTCACTTCCTCAAACTTTTCTCATGTCTCTGCTCATGTGCCATGTTGGACAGCAGGAAAGTTGGGTGGTATTACATCATGTGTGAGGATTTGCTCTGGTAGGCAGGGTAAGCGGACGCAGTACAGAGGCAAAACAAGTTCGTAAATCAAAATGTCAGTGTTTATTCACACAAAAGGCAAAAGAAAAACGACTCATTACAGTCTTGGTGTTGATTCACACAATGAAAAGTCCATAGAACAGACACGTCACCTTGCTAGCCGTTTTATCCCCAGCAGTCCACAGCAGGCTTTAGGGGACTGTTTCCCAGCGTGCAGCCCTCATGCGGCTCCCAACCTTCCAGCACAGCACCATGCTTCAGATCCCAAGACAGAGACTCAGCTGCTGAGCCCAGCTGCCTATTTAAAGGACAGCCAGGCTCTGCCAAAACCCGGACCGGCACTTAAACTCTGGTCCGGTATTTGATCTCACCTGGCTGGAAATCAGCCCAGCCGCCCCCCATGTTGGGAGGAAAATACCTGCCTTCCCAAACAAAACCCCTTGCTATGTCACACATGTAATACTCAGGGGCGGATTAAGCCCCCCCCCCTCCATTTTAGTTTTAGTTTTTTTTTTTCTGTATGAAGAGGCTGCGGTGCTTGGTAAGCGCCAAAGTCTCTTCCTAGGCCATATGACATTGTTCACATGGTCTAGGTGCAGCACTGTCTCATCTGAGTGATTGGGTCTGATCTGTAATACCAAGCGCAGTGCTATCAAATGGACAGAGCTGTGCTTGGTAAGGAGCAAAGAGGCTGCGGCGCTCACTGGAACATCGCAGTCTCCTCAAACAGCTGATTGGTGGGGGTGCCAGGAGTCAGACCCCCACCATCTCATACCTCTCTGAGTACAGATTTCATAGATGTTACCTGCAGTCCTATGTAACACCCCACATAACACAGTGAACTATTGTGTTATGTGGGGTGTTACATAGGACTGCATGGAACATCTACTACATTATCTGCACACAGAAAGTTATCACTGTTATCTGGGCTGTTACATAGGACTGCAGGTGACAAATTAAAATTTTTGTTGCCAAATTTAAAATACATACAATTATGATAAAAAAAAAAGACTTGGAGGAGAAGATGAGACACAGTTCACAGTAGTGAGCCAGCTCTACATATAGGGGAATACAACATCACATACCTGTTACATCCAGTGACATCTCCTGTCATGTAGATCTTCTCTTTCCTCTTCTCCGTTTGACCCAGACCACCATGACAAATTCTTTCAGCCGCATCTCGTCTCTACAGAGTTTGTTACACAGACACATAAAATTTCTCATAATTGGGGTCATTTATCAAACTGGTGTAAAGTACAACTGGCTTAGGTGCCCATAGCAATCGATCAGATTCCACCTTTAATTTTTCAAAGGAGCTGTGAAAAATGAAAGGTGAATTCTGTTGCTATGGGAACTAACCCAGTTCTACTATACACCAGTTTGATAAATTACCCCAAAGGTCACTATAGTGTCTACAGCAATTATAATGTCCCCTAGAGTGCCCCCAGTAATAATAACACCCTATATTGTGCTCCAGGTAATAATGCCTGTATAGTGTCCCCAAAAATAATGTCCCCTAATAGAAACACCCCCACACTACCCCCATATAGTAATTTCCCCGACACTGCCCATATAGTAATTTCCCCCACACTACCCCCATATAGTAATTTCCCCCTCACTGCCCCATATAGTAATTTCCCCCACACTGCCCCCATATAGTAATTTCCCCCACACTGCCCCATATAGTAATTTCCCCCACACTGCCCCCATATAGTAATTTCCCCCACACTGCCCCATATAGTAATTTCCCCCACACTGCCCCCATATAGTAATTTCCCCCACACTACCCCCATATAGTAATTTCCCCCACACTGCCCTATATAGTAATTTCCCCCACACTGCCCCCATATAGTAATTTCTCCCACACTGCCCCCATATAGTAATTTCCCCCTCATTGCCCCATATAGTAATTTCCCACACACTACCCCCATATAGTAATTTTCCCCACACTACCCCATGAAGTAATTTGCCCCACACTGCACTCCCATGAAATAATTTGCCCCCACACTGCACTCCCATGAAATAATTTGCCCCCACACTGCACCCCATGAAATCATTTGCCCCCACACTGCCCCATGAAGTAATTTACCCCCACACTGCACTCCCATGAAATAATTTGCCACAACACTGGCACCCATAAAGTAATTTGCCCCCACACTGGCACCCATAAAGTAATTTGCCCCCACACTGCACCCCATGAAGTAATTTGCCCCCACGCTGCACTCCCTGAAGTAATTTGCCCCCACACTTCCCCCCTGAAGTAATTTGCCCCCACGCTGCACACCCTGAAGTAATTTGCCCCCACACTGCACCCCCATGAAGTAATTTGCCCCCACGCTGCACTCCCTGAAGTAATTTGCCCCCACACTTCCCCCCTGAAGTAATTTGCCCCCACGCTGCACACCCTGAAGTAATTTGCCCCCACACTGCACCTCCATGAAGTAATTTGCCCCCACGCTGAACTCCCTGAAGTAATTTGCCCCCACACTTCCCCCCTGAAGTATTTTGCCCCCACACTGCACCCCCTGAAGTAATTTGGCCCCACACTGCCCACCATGAAGAATTTTCTCCCACACTGCACCCCCTGAAGTAATTTGGCCCCACACTGCCCACCATGAAGAATTTGCCCCCACACTGCACCCCCTGAAGTGATTTGCCCCCACACTGCCTCCCATGAAATAATTTGCCCCAAGTAATAATTTGCCCCACATGAAGTGATTTGCCCCATTTAATAATCTGCCCCCCCGAACTGATTTGCTACCACACTGCCCCATGTCCTCCTCTGCCCCCCAAAGTTGGCACACACAGAAACCAAAAAAAATTAAAGCTATACTTACCTGTGTCCAGAATGTGTCTTCATTGTCCTGCGTCCCTCCTGGCACAGGCGTGCGATGACATCATCACGCACGCCTGCGCCGGGATTTCCCTACCACATAGGCCTCAGGCCTACTAGACCTGAAGCCTATGGCGGTGATTGGCGGCGGGGCAGAGAACTATTCGCTCCCATGCCCCGCCGCAGTATGTGGGCGTTCGGGTCGCCGTTGGGCACCCCAGGGATCCGGGCCTGGGGCTACCGACCCAAACTACCCTATTATAATCCACCACTGGTAATGCCCCAGATTCATGTCAAAATATGCTGAACACCGCCACAACCTACCAGATCCCATTCACAATAATGGGTCTGTTGGGTTCCGGCATGAGTACTGCCATTTTGTAGAACAAAATACTGCTGCATGAGGTGGGGCAGGGGAGAAGTTAGGGAGGGTAGTGAGAGGAACCAGGGCGCATAGTGGGAGGGACTAGGAACGGGCATGGGGGCCAAATTTAAATTCTTACTATGGGGCCCAATGATTTCTATGTACGCCCCTGGTAGTGACAGTCAGGGGAATAACAGTTGTGGCAGCAGCAGCTGCCATACAATATGGAACATGATGGTAGGCAGACAGCAGCAGTGGTATAATCGAGCTAATGATAAATAATCACTGTCAGCAATAGCAGATCTATTCATCGGCCTCAGTGAAAATTCTCAGTTATCCATGACTCCTTTTTACAAATGTGATGTCTTGTCCACTTGCAGACAACTACTTTGTCTGGTTGGGTGTGACGATGCCAACAGTCTGTCACACTGAAAACCCTCTCTGAGACCCTACTGAAGGCTGGATAAGACAATAAAATTGAGAATAGGTTGGTGGATAAAAGAACTTCAAGTCCACCTGTATAGGGACATCACTTGGTGCAAAACCAGTATTTTATAGGAACTTCTATCGATAGACAAAGCGTTCTGGGCTTCATAAGACTCCTTTCTCAAGTCTCAATCGCTGTTTCAATAAAGAAGCTGTCCATTTCTTTTTTGGATCATGATTTTTTTGCCAAGTGATGTCCCCATGCAGGTGGACTTGAAGTATTTTTATCCACCAGCCTATTCTCAATGTCCTTCTCCTCCTGAGCGTCATGGAGTTAGGACCCAGACATCTACGACAGCACCAACCATTACCACATAAAAGGCCTAACATAGCACTTATTGGCCTTCTTGAGAAGAACACAATAAAGTAAGAGCAAATTGAGCCAGGTATGGTCATTGTTCCAATCTGTCTACCCAGAAGTCCATGGGGTGAGAGAATAGGGTATGTGCCAGAGAAAAGGCACACTCTATGTATGATCCGTTTGCATATTTGCACTAGTCTACTCTGTCAAGTCCTAGAGACTGCATTGGCTGCTGCTTGTGGTCGCAGAGATGGTGGGAGACGGCGAGGGCCAGAGAAATGCCTCTGATTCAGACACACAGGTAGCAGGTTTTTGTTTGCCAAAAGCTGAGGCAAACTGTATACATAGTGTATCCTGGTAAGACAGCAATATAGCCTCCCTTTATGTAACAGGAAAACATTGCCTCATTTTGCTTTGATAGTGAGGGTCTAAAAGCTTGTTTGATGCTATTCATATGCCTGTCATTACGTAAGCAAGCCTGAAAAAATGTTTGCTGATTGCAGCACATTATATGAAGTTTTTCACTTGCCAGCAGTTGCCTTCCCCCCGCTGTAAAGCATACATACTGTATAACTCTGACCCTATGCTTTCTTTCTATGATAAAAAACCTTGCCTTTTCTATCTAGGAATTAAATCTACCTAACTAAATATATCCCTAAACTATCCCTACAACACCCTAATATGGCTGGCTTGTGTCTATAATTGGTGTCTGCTAGAACTAAGAGACATTGGACACATGTCCTTTCACGTGGCATCTTTGCTTTACACATAGCACAGAGCTAAAGAGCCTCCCAAAATCCTGCCCCCTGATTGTCTGACGGGCTGTCTGGGGTCAAGCCCCCTCCCTACTAGGATCACGTGATCCTCCATCTTCATCCTCCCTGCCCTGTTTCCCTTTTTTTTACAGTAAAATGGCTGGCACGATTATGCTCGAGTTGTCTTAGGACATTCACCAAAACTTTGGATTTCTTTGCCAGCAGAATGTTTGTGAAATTTCTAATGAATCTGATTAATTTAGAATTGATTCACTCATCTCTAGTCTCCAATCATATCCACATGGTAAAAATGCTGCCACTACTAACTAGTTTCAAAAATCAGAAGTATTAATGTGACTAGGAATCCCAGACTTAGGGTCCATTCACACGTCCGCAAATGGGTCCGCATCTGTTCTGCAATATCGGGAACGGGTGCAGACCCATTCATCCTCAATGGGGCAGGAATCGATGCGGAGAGCACACTATGTGCTCTCCACATCCGCATTTCCGGAGCGCGGCCCCGAACTTCCGGGCTTCGGCTCTGAACTTCCGAGCCGCGGCTCCGCAAAAAAATAGAACATGTCCTATTCTTGTCCGCAATTGCGAACAAGATTAGGCAGTTCTATGGGGGGTGCCGGCCGGGTGTATTACGGATTCGCAATACACCATGGACATGTGAATGGACCCTTATTTATTGTGGACACTGGACAGCACTAAATAATGACAAATGAAAATTCAAGGTTTAACCCCTTAAGGACTTAGGACGTATCGGTACGGCATGGGTCCCGAGTCCTTAACCACCTCCGGACCGCCTAACGCAGGATCGCGTTCCGGAGGTGGCAGCCCTGCGCAGAGTCACGCATATATGCGTCATCTCGCGCGAGCCGAGACTTCCTGTGAACGCGCGCACACAGGCGCGCGCGCTCACAGGAACGGAAGGTAAGAGAGTTGATCTCCAGCCTGCCAGCGGCGATCGTTCGCTGGCAGGCTGGAGATGTGTTTTTTTTTAACCCCTAACAGGTATATTAGACGCTGTTTTGATAACAGCGTCTAATATACCTGCTACCTGGTCCTCTGGTGGTCCCCTTTGTTTGGATCGACCACCAGAGGACACAGGTAGCTCAGTAAAGTCCCACCAAGCACCACTACACTACACTACACTACACCCCCCCCCCGTCACTTATTAACCCCTTATTAGCCCCTGATCACCCCATATAGACTCCCTGATCACCCCCCTGTCATTGATTACCCCCCTGTCATTGATCAACCCCCTGTAAAGCTCCATTCAGACGTCCGCATGATTTTTACGGATCCACTGATAGATGGATCGGATCCGCAAAACGCATCCGGACGTCTGAATAAAGCCTTACAGGGGCGTGATCAATGACTGTGGTTATCACCCCATATAGACTCCCTGATCACCCCCCTGTCATTGATTACACCCCTGTCATTGATTACCCCCCTGTAAAGCTCCATTCAGACGTCCGCATGATTTTTACGGATCCACTGATAGATGGATCGGATCCGCAAAACGCATCCGGACGTCTGAATGAAGCCTTACAGGGGCGTGATCAATGACTGTGGTGATCACCCCATATAGACTCCCTGATCACCCCCCTGTCATTGATCAACCCCCTGTAAAGCTCCATTCAGACGTCCGCATGATTTTTACGGATGCACTGATAGATGGATCGGATCCGCAAAACGCATACGGACGTCTGAATGAAGCCTTACAGGGGCATGATCAATGACTGTGGTGATCACCCCATATAGACTCCCTGATCACCCCCCTGTCATTGATCAACCCCCTGTAAAGCTCAATTCAGATGTCCGCATGATTTTTACGGATGCACTGATAGATGGATCGGATCCGCAAAACGCATACGGACGTCTGAATGAAGCCTTACACGGGCGTGATCAATGACTGTGGTTATCACCCCATATAGACTCCCTGATCACCCCCCTGTCATTGATCAACCCCCTGTCATTGATCACCCCCCCTGTCATTGATCACCCCCCCTGTCATTGATCACCCCCCTGTCATTGATCACCCTCTGTAAGGCTCCATTCAGACATTTTTTTGGCCCAAGTTAGCGGAATTATTTTTTTTTTTTCTTACAAAGTCTCATATTCCACTAACTTGTGTCAAAAAATAAAATCTCACATGAACTCACCATACCCCTCACGGAATCCAAATGCGTAAAATTTTTTAGACATTTATATTCCAGATTTCTTCTCACGCTTTAGGGCCCCTAGAATGCCAGGGCAGTATAAATACCCCACATGTGACCCCATTTCGGAAAGAAGACACCCCCAGGTATTCCGTGAGGGGCATATTGAGTCCATGAAAGATTGAAATTTTTGTCCCAAGTTAGCGGAACGGGAGACTTTGTGAGAAAAAAATTAAAAATATCAATTTCCGCTAACTTGTGCCCAAAATTTTTTTTTTCTATGAACTCGCCATGCCCCTCATTGAATACCTTGGGGTGTCTTCTTTCCAAAATGGGGTCACATGTGGGGTATTTATACTGCCCTGGCATTCTAGGGGCCCCAAAGCGTGAGAAGAAGTCTGGTATCCAAATGTCTAAAAATGCCCTCCTAAAAGGAATTTGGGCACCTTTGCGCATCTAGGCTGCAAAAAAGTGTCACACATCTGGTATCGCCGTACTCAGGAGAAGTTGGGGAATGTGTTTTGGGGTGTCATTTTACATATACCCATGCTGGGTGAGAGAAATATCTTGGTCAAATGCCAACTTTGTATAAAAAAATGGGAAAAGTTGTCCTGAATACGGCGATACCACATGTGTGACACTTTTTTGCAGCCTAGGTGGGCAAAGGGGCCCATATTCCAAAGAGCACCTTTAGGATTTCACAGGTCATTTACCTACTTACCACACATTAGGGCCCCTGGAAAATGCCAGGGCAGTATAACTACCCCACAAGTGACCCCATTTTGGAAAGAAGACACCCCAAGGTATTCCGTGAGGGGCATGGCGAGTTCCTAGAATTTTTTATTTTTTGTCACAAGTTAGCGGAAAATGATGATTATTTTTTTATTTTTATTTTTTCTTACAAAGTCTCATATTCCACTAACTTGTGACAAAAAATAAAAACTTCTATGAACTCACTATGCCCATCAGCGAATACCTTGGGGTCTCTTCTTTCCAAAATGGGGTCACTTGTGGGGTAGTTATACTGCCCTGGCATTCTAGGGGCCCAAATGTGTGGTAAGGAGTTTGAAATCAAATTCTGTAAAAAATGACGAGTGAAATCCGAAAGGTGCTCTTTGGAATATGGGCCCCTTTGCCCACCTAGGCTGCAAAAAAGTGTCACACATCTGGTATTGCCGTACTCAGGAGAAGGTGGGGAATGTGTTTTGGGGTGTCTTTTTACATATACCCATGCTGGGTGAGAGAAATATCTTGGCAAAAGACAACTTTTCCCATTTTTTTATACAAAGTTGGCATTTGACCAAGATATTTATCTCACCCAGCATGGGTATATGTAAAAAGACACCCCAAAACACATTCCTCAACTTCTTCTGAATACAGAGATACCAGATGTGTGACACTTTTTTGCAGCCTAGGTGGGCAAAGGGGCCCATATTCCAAAGAGCACCTTTCGGATTTCACTCGTCATTTTTTACAGAATTTGATTTCAAACTCCTTACCACACATTTGGGCCCCTAGAATGCCAGGGCAGTATAACTACCCCACAAGTGACCCCATTTTGGAAAGAAGAGACCCCAAGGTATTCGCTGATGGGCATAGTGAGTTCATAGAAGTTTTTATTTTTTGTCACAAGTTAGTGGAATATGAGACTTTGTAAGAAAAAAATAAATAAAAAATAATCATCATTTTCCGCTAACTTGTGACAAAAAATAAAAAGTTCTATGAACTCACTATGCCCATCAGCGAATACCTTAGGGTGTGTACTTTCCGAAATGGGGTCATTTGTGGGGTGTTTGTACTGTCTGGCCATTGTAGAACCTCAGGAAACATGACAGGTGCTCAGAAAGTCAGAGCTGCTTCAAAAAGCGGAAATTCACATTTTTGTACCATAGTTTGTAAACGCTATAACTTTTACCCAAACCATTTTTTTTTTACCCAAACATTTTTTTTTTATCAAAGACATGTAGAACTATAAATTTAGAGCAAAATTTCTATATGGATCTCGTTTTTTTTGCAAAATTTTACAACTGAAAGTGAAAAATGTCATTTTTTTGCAAAAAAATCGTAAAATTTCTATTAATAACAAAAAAAGTAAAAATGTCAGCAGCAATGAAATACCACCAAATGAAAGCTCTATTAGTGAGAAGAAAAGGAGGTAAAATTCATTTGGGTGTTAAGTTGCATGACCGAGCAATAAACGGTGAAAGTAGTGTAGGTCAGAAGTGTAAAAAGTGGCCTGGTCTTTCAGGGTGTTTAAGCACTGGGGGCTGAGGTGGTTAAGGACCCATGACGTACCGGTACGTCATAACTTGAAATCGGTATTCCGGCGCCCCAGGGGTTAATCGGAACGGGATTTCGGCTGAAATAATTCAGCCGGCATCCCGTAACCATGCAGGGGGGGGTCATTTGACCCCCCCGCATCGGCGATCGCAGAAAACCGCAGGTCAATTCAGACCTGCGGTTTGCTGCGCTTTCTGCAGTTTCTGATCCCGCGGGGATCATAAGCTTTAGTGTCCCTAAAATATATATTTTACACCCCCCCCCCTGCACCCCTGCATGATTTTTTTGCCGGCGGGTGGTGCAGGGGGGGGGAGTTGTGGGCAGTGGGGGCGGTGCGGGAGGCGGGCGGTGCGGCAGGCGGGATCGCGATCCCCCGCCCGCCTCCCCTTGAATAATCGTTGGTGTTCAGTGGGTATACCAGGGTGCCAGCACACTGCTGGCACCCTGGTATAAACGGCTGACCGATGATGCGATGTCAGCCGTTTAACCCTTTCCATACAGCGGTCCGTACGGACCGCTGTATGGAAAATGTTAACAGTAAGAGGGAGCTCCCTCCCTCTCCCATCGGGGGGCTGCTGTGCCTTTGCAGCCCCCCGATGGAGAGGGAGAGAGCTCCCAGACAGCCCCCCGACAGATCCCCTCCTTACCCTTCCCCGTCTGCGAAGTTCTGAGCAGTACTGAGCAGACGGGGAAGGTTCCCATGGCAACAGGACGCCTCTCAGGCATCCTGCTGTCCATGGTGCTGAACAGATCTATGCTAAAAGCATAGATCTGTTCAGTGTAAGTAAAATACAGTACAGTACAATATATATTGTTCTGTACTGTATTACACAGACATCAGACCCACTGGATCTTCAAGAACCAAGTGGGTCTGGGTCAAAAAAAAAAGTGAAAAAAAGTGAAAAAAGTAAAAATCAAAAAACACATTTATCACTGAATAAAAGTGAAAAAAATAAAATTCCCTACACATGTTTGGTATCGCCGCGTCCGTAACGACCTGATCTATAAAACGGTCATGTTACTTTCCCCGCACGGTGAACGCCATAAAAATAAAAAAATAAAAACTATTAGGAAATTAAAATTTTGCCCACCTTACTTCCCAAAAAAGGTAATAAAAGTGATCAAAAAAGTCGCATGTACGCCAAAATAGTACCAATCAAACCGTCATCTCATCCCGCAAAAATCATACCTTACCCAAATTAATCGCCCAAAAACTGAAAAAACTATGGCTCTTAGACTATGGAAACACTAAAACATGATTTTTTTTGTTTCAAAAATGAAATCATTGTGTAAAACTTAAATAAATTAAAAAAAGTATACATATTAGGTATTTCCGCGTCTGTATCGACCGGCTCTATAAAAATATCACATGACCTAACCCCTCAGATGACCACCGTAAAAAAATAAAAATAAAAACGGTGTAAAAAAATCTATTTTTTGCCATCTTACGTCACAAAAAGTGTAATAGCAAGTGATCAAAAAGTCATATGCACCCCAAAATAGTGCCACTCAAACCGTCATCTCATCCCGCAAAAAATTAGACCCTACGATAATCGCCCAAAAACTGAAAAAACTATGGCTCTCAGACTATGGAGACACTAAAACATTTTTTTTGTTTTAAAAATGAAATCATTGTGTAAAACTTACATAAATAAAAAAAATTGTATACATATTAGGTATCGCCGCATCCGTGACAACCTGCTCTATAAAATTACCACATGATCTAACCTGTCAGATGAATGTTGTAAATAACAAAAAAAAAAACGTGCCAAAAAATCTATTTCTTGTTACCTTGCCGCACAAAAAAGTGTAATATAGAGCAACCAAAAATCATATGTACCCTAAGCTAGTTCCAACAATACTGCCACCCTATCCCGTAGTTTCTAAAATGGGGTCACTTTTTTGGAGTTTCTACTCTAGGGGTGCATCAGGGGGGCTTCAAATGGGACATGGTGTCAAAAAACCAGTCCAGCAAAAGCTGCCTTCCAAAAACCGTATGGCATTCCTTTCCTTCTGCACCCTGCCGTGTGCCCGTACAGCGGTTTACGACCACATATGGGGTGTTTCTGTAAACTACAGAATCAGGGCCATAAATAATGAGTTTTGTTTGGCTGTTAACCCTTGCTTTGTAACTGGAAAAAAAATATTAAAATGGAAAATCTGCCAAAAAAGTGAAATTTTGAAATTGTATCTCTATTTTCCATTAAATCTTGTGCAACACCTAAAGGGTTAACAAAGTTTGTAAAATCAGTTTTGAATACCTTGAGGGGTGTAGTTTCTTAGATGGGGTCACTTTTTTGGAGTTTCTACTCTAGGGGTGCATCAGGGGGGCTTCAAATGGGACATGGTGTCAAAAAACCAGTCCAGCAAAAGCTGCCTTCCAAAAACCGTATGGCATTCCTTTCCTTCTGCACCCTGCCGTGTGCCCGTACAGCGGTTTACGACCACATATGGGGTGTTTCTGTAAACTACAGAATCAGGGCCATAAATAATGAGTTTTGTTTGGCTGTTAACCCTTGCTTTGTAACTGGAAAAAAAATATTAAAATGGAAAATCTGCCAAAAAAGTGAAATTTTGAAATTGTATCTCTATTTTCCATTAAATCTTGTGCAACACCTAAAGGGTTAACAAAGTTTGTAAAATCAGTTTTGAATACCTTGAGGGGTGTAGTTTCTTAGATGGGGTCACTTTTATGGAGTTTCTACTCTAGGGGTGCATCAGGGGGGCTTCAAATGGGACATGGTGTCAAAAAACCAGTCCAGCAAAATCTGGCTTCCAAAAACCATTCAGCACACCTTTCCCTCTACGCCCTACTGTGTGCCCGTACAGTAGTTTACGGCCACATATGGGGTGTTTCTGTAAACGGCAGAGTCAGGGCAATAAAGATACAGTCTTGTTTGGCTGTTAACCCTTGCTTTGTTAGTGGAAAAAATGGGTTAAAATGGAAAATTAGGCAAAAAAAAGAAATTCTCAAATTTCATCCCCATTTGCCAATAACTCTTGTGCAACACCTAAAGGGTTAACTAAGTTTGTAAAATCAGTTTTGAATACCTTGAGGGGTGTAGTTTATAGAATGGGGTCATTTTTGGGCGGTTTCTATTATGTAAGCCTCGCAAAGTGACTTCAGACCTGTAGTGGTCCCTATAAATTGGGTTTTTGTAAATTTCTGAAAAATTTCAAGATTTGCTTCTAAACTTCTAAGCCTTGTAACATCCCCAAAAAATAAATTATCATTCCCAAAATGCTACAAACATGAAGTAGACATATGGGGAATGTAAAGTCATCACAATTTTGGGGGGTATTACTATGTATTACAGAAGTAGAGAAACTGAAACTTTGAAATTTGCTAATTTTTCAAAATTTTTGGTAAATATGGTATTTTTTTATGCAAAAAAATTTACTTTTTTGACCCAATTTTACCAGTGTCATGAAGTACAATATGTGACGAAAAAACATTCTCAGAATGGCCTGGATAAGTCAATGCGTTTTAAAGTTATGAGCACTTAAAATGACACTGGTCAGATTTGCAAAAAATGGCCAAGTCCTTAAGGTGAAATAGGGCTGAGTCCTTAAGGGGTTAAACTGTAGGAAACTAATTTCCTCAAAGGTGTCCATGGCTTTATATATTATAATCACATAGGGTGTTGCACATGTTTTAATTTTTATTCCTTTCAGATTTGTAGTCAGTTTATATGCCTCACTGGTCAACTTTGCATTCAGAACTGATGTATCACACAGATCTAGTATACACATTTACCCTAATTTGCATATAGTTCCAAAAAGCCAAAATGGCACAAAATGCAATGCAATCTGAAAGCAGCGTGTTATAGAACAGGAGGAGCTGAGCGGATTCATATATAGTTTTGTGGGAAAAGATTTAGTTAAACTTGTAATTTATACTTTTATATCTCTGCTTTTTCCACTTCCTGTGAAGAGCTGTCGGTACAGGAGGAGGGGCAATCAGTGATTGATAGCATTGTGTGTGTACAAAGATAGCTGTCCGTCTCTGATAACACCTCCTTCTGTACCGATAGCTGTTCATAGGAAATGGAAAAAGCAAAGATATAAAAGTATAAATCACAGGTTTTACTGAATGTTTTCCCACAAAACTATTTCTCATTCTGCTCAGTTCTTCCTGCTCTATAACATGGTGCTTGCAGATTGCACTGCACTTTGTTCTGACAAGTCCCCTTTAGGCCTCATGCCGTGCGCTTCATGCAGCCGCTGCTGTACACTAATACACTGGTATAGATCATACGAGTGTATCACTGTACAGCAGCGGCTGCATGAAGCGCACGGCGTCATTGCAACCAATGACGCCGTCCGCTCCTGCTGTCAGCAGGAATCCCGGCCGGATTACCACAGACCGCTCTCGGCCGTGGAACACGGCCATGTGCATGAGGCTTTAGGCTGAGGCTACTGACATTTTGTAGAAAGATTGTTTTATGATTTTAGCTATCTAGGTATAGCTGTTGTAAAAAACAAAAACAAAAAACATTGAGTTGTATGCACCTTTGTGCACTCTTGAGGACTGGATCTGTCACTTAGGTGCACATTTATTAAGACCGGTATTTTAGTCGGTCTTAATAAAGCCCTACTCTGGTGGTGGATCCGCTGGAGTTATGAAGAGGCGCAGGCCTCTACTTACCTTCGACATATCCACAGCCGCTTCTAAATGTAAAAAAGCTTCCGAGCTGTCTCACATTTAGACCTTTTTCTATGCCTTAAACAGGCTGGGTTTACACTTTCAGCTTTTAGAAAGCAGTTTTTGATGCCAAAGCCAGGAGTGGCAATTTATCAAAACTGGTGTAGAGAAAAAATGGCTTAGTTGCCCATTGCATTTAATTAGATTTCACTTTTAATTTTCAAAAGTAGCTCTGAAGATTAAAAGGAGTAATCTGGTTTGCAATCTGATGTGCAACTAAGGCCTCTTTCACACGACCTTATGGCTTTTTCAGTGTTTTGCGGTCCGTTTTAAGCGGATCCGTTGTTCCGTTTTTTGTTTCCGTTGTGTTTCCGTTCCGTTTTTCCGTCCGTTTTTCCGTATGGCATATACAGTATACAGTAATTTCATAGAAAAAATTGGGCTGGGCATAACATTTTCAATAGATGCTTCCGCAAAAAACGGAACAGATACGGAAGACATACGGATGCATTTCTGTATGCGTTCCGTTTTTTTTGCGGACCCATAGACTTTAATGGAGCCACAGAACGTGATTTGCCGTCAAATATAGGACATGTTCTATCTTTCAACGGAACGGAAAAACGGAAATACGGAAACGGAATGCATACGGAGTACATTCCGTTTTTTTGGCGGAACCATTGAAATGAATGGTTCCGTATACGGACCGTATATGGAACGCAAAAAACGGACCGCAAAACGAAAAAAAAAAACTGTCGTGTGAAAGAGGCCTAAGCCAGTTTTCTCTGCACTATTTTTGATACCCCTCCCCCTCAGTCTTTATACATACGTCCTCAGTTTATAATTTGTTTCTGCCTTCAGGTTCA
The DNA here is from genome assembly GCF_905171765.1 of Bufo bufo. NCBI lineage: Eukaryota > Metazoa > Chordata > Amphibia > Anura > Bufonidae > Bufo > Bufo bufo. The sequence continues at coordinate 47,935 of NW_024400083.1, forward strand.
AGAACTTCATCAAGAACTTGAATGTGGAAACCAAGCCTCACCCATTTTACAGCTTCCTTTCTCTTAGTAAATATCATCCTAGTCATTTCTAAGAAATTATCCTGCTGCTACTTTCACACTGGCCGTTTCTGGGTCCGCCTGTGAGATCCGTTTCAAGGATCTCACAAGCGGCCCCGAACGGATCAGTTTAGCCCCAATGCATTCTGAATGGATAAGGTTCTGTTCAGAATGCATCAGTTTGGCTCCGTTCCGCCTCCATTCCGCTCTGGAGGCGGACACCAAAACGCTGCTTGCAGCGTTTTGGTGTCCGCCTGGTGATGCGGAGCCAAACGGATCCGTCCTGTCTTACAATGTAAGTCAATGGGGACGGATCCGTTTACATTGACACAATATGGTGCAATTGTAAACGGATCCGTCCCCCATTGACTTTCAGTGTAAGTCTGGACGGATCCGTTTGACTTACACTTAGACTTTTTATTACAGAGTAATGCAGACGGATCCGTTCTGAACGGATACCAGCGTTTGCATTATAGGTGCGGATCCGTCTGTGCAGCTACCAGACGAATCCGCACCTAAACGCAGGTGTGAAAGTAGCCTAAGTGTGCTAACCACAAAAAAGCTATTAAGAAAGGATTCTATATTTATGTATATTGTATAATTTACCAACGCAATGTTTTATTTAATTGTTTATCTTAACCTTTGCTAGAAATACATTGCAGTCCATATGATCCTGTGGTAAATGGAAAATTGGTTGGAACGGAAACTCAATACAGATTTGGAGATAAAATCGATGTTCAATGTGAAGAAGGTTATGTTCTTCAAACAGAGCCCAATAGCCGTCGTGAGTGCACAGCAAATGGCTGGTTTCCATCTACTCGCTGTGTTAGTAAGTACAGTTACAAATGGTGAATTTGCTTGTAGTGTAAATCGTTTTGTTGCCTATGACTATTTCATAGCTACAGGCTAAGCTATAGATAAACAAAATTCAACCCACATTATATCAAAATATAAACAGTAAGTAAATGTTATATTTTTTTTTATGTTAAAGGGGTTTTCCGAGACTTTAATACTGATGATCTATCCTCCTATTGATCAGAAAGGATAGGTCACCAGTATTAAAATCTCGGGAAAACCCCTGTGTAGATCTCCAGATTCTGATAACAGAATTTTTCACTCCATAAGATGTTTTTCCCCCAAAAAAGTGGGAGCAAAATGGCAGTGTGTCTTACAGAACGAATACTTATGAACTCTTCCATTATGAAAGTGCTCATTACTATGCAGTAGGAGTGGGAAGCCATAAGTGTTGTGCTGCTAGCACTGGCTGTACTTACAGTTTCCTGGTCTTCTCCCAGGCCCATGTCCTGACTGCCTAAAGCATGGGTCAGAAGAAGACCAGAGGCCAGGAATTGGTGAGTGTAGAAGAGACCCCCAGATCTGAAGAGTTGTAGCGCTGTCTGGTGGAGGAGAGGTAAGTTCATTTATTGTTTTATGTCTGATCTGGATCTGCAGCTGGCTGTAACAGTGGAGCCCTGTGTGCATTATAAGAACTCAGCCCCAGGATAGGAGGACACAAGATACATGTGTATTGGGAGAAAAGTACCCCCTTCAGGACTCCACTGTGGCCATTCACTCCTTGGTAAGTGTATGGTTGGTGGAGGAGGGGTCCTCGTCTTTGACAGTTTAGTGTCACTGTGTTATCTGTGGTTTACATAGGACTGTAGGTAAGAGCTACACTATCTATTGCAGAGAGTTATCACTCTGTTATCTGTGGTGTAGGACTGCAGGTGACGTCTCCGGCTTTCCTCACTTTGTCTACATTGTTGCTCTACATTGTTGTCTCCTTCAACTTATCATTTTACTGCCTGCAAAGCAATCAAGAATCAATTCCTTGGAATTTAGGATATAAATGTTTAATAAGAGATACATTGTGATCTTTGTATGTATAATATTTACACAGTATTTCCAAATTTGGAGCCCACCTTCAGTTTTACCTAGGGCCACACTGTTGTCTAAAACCAGCCTTGCCAATCCCTGTCCTTATCCGTCTCCACCCTTCCTCCTGTTTGTTTAGTTGGATGCCAAGCAATCTGTGAATAAATATTTTGTCACAAGTTTTTGTTTTATTTTCTAGTTTTCTAGAGTTCATGTGTGCGATCTGTAACCGCCAAGAGCCGATTAGTGAGTACATCACTGATTATCTGTGCTCAGTTTTTGACGAAATACTGTTTTTATTTATCTATGCTTTTCTTTTGTTTTTTAAAGTAATATATATTACACAGAGTGATGAGGGAGGAGTTGTAAAGAGCGATGAGGAAAAAGCCTACTCTGTCAAGTCCTACCTAGAGACTGAGTTGGGTGCTGTTTGTGGTCGCAGAGATGGCGGGAGGTGGGAAACGGTGAGGGCCAGAGAAATGTCTCTGATTCAGACACACAGGCAGCAGGTGTTTGTTCGCCAAAAGCTGAGGCAAACTGTATACACAGTGTATCCGGGGAAGACAGCAATATAGCCTCCCTTTATGTAACAGGAAAACATTGCCCCATTTTGCTTTGATAGTGAGGGTCTAAAAGATTGTTTGATGCTATCCATATAGCTATACATTTACTGAATAGTCAGATGAAATACAGAGTGTAAAAGTAAATTCCCCATTAAAAGTGGCCTTATGACCCAGGAAGTAGTGCAATAGCAGGGAGTAGTGCAGCAGTGTCTTGATTAGATAAAAAAAGACAAATGACTGGGTCCAGATGGAATACACCCCCGTATCCTAAAAGAATTAACAAATGTCATAGACAGACCCTTAATACTGATATTTAAGGACTCTATAATGACAGACAGCGTTCAAGAAGATTGGTGCTTAGTAGAGTTGAGTGAACCCAAACTGCAAAGTTTGGGTTTGTACCGAACTTTGCGAGTTCGGGTACCCGGATCCGAACCTGGACTTTTTCACTGAAGTTCGCCAACCCTAGTGCTTAGCAAATGTGGTGCCAATATTCAAAAAGGGGTCAAAAACAGAGCCCCAAAACTACAGGCTGGTAATTCATCTATTGTGGGCAAACTGTTTGAATGTTTTATAAGAGA
>NW_024400084.1:0-44136 GCF_905171765.1 Bufo bufo
GTGAGAGTCTCTGGCTGGGAGGGGGTGATCCAGTTTTTGATCTCCCGGACACCCTCCCAGGGCCCAAGTCGTCAGCCAAAGTCCTAGGCATCCATTTTGGCCATGGGGATTATCCCACTCAAAATTGGGACGACAGGCTTAAGATCGCTGCTCAGAAGGTCGACCAGTGGAAGGGTTGGTCTTTGACCCTCAGGGAAAGGGTAAACCTGATCAAGGCCTACTTACTCCCTTTGCTTATCTATTTGGGTAGCGTGTGTATTTTGCCAGAGCCTCTCTGGACTCGGGTTTATAGTCTGTTCTTCCAGCTCTTATGGGGGAATAGACTGAACCTGATCAAGAGAGAAGTGACTTACCGCACGAGGAGACTAGGGGGGTTATCTATGGTCAACCCCGTGGTGTTTCTTGTAAACACCTTTGTTAAAGCGAATCTGGCAAACCTCTGGATGGAGAGGGCTTCTCCGTGGGTAGTCTCCTGCCGGGGGTGGTTTCGGCCTTTCTTCCAGGAATGGGAGACAGGAGGGCAAGTGAAGGACTTACGTACGCCTCACGGATATCTTCCGACTTACGTCACCCCGATTCTGAAGGTGATCCGCCGGTGGGGTTTGGAGGTGAGGGAGATCAGGACTCTGTCAAGGAGGTCCCTTGACGAGGGGGTCTTGTTGTCCCACTTCCAGAAGCCCCTGGCCCTCAGGGATTGCCCAAGCCGGGATCTAGACAAGGGGTTACAGTTGCTAAATTCTGCAAGGATCCCCTTGAAGTTTTGGGACTTGGCTTGGCGCTGCTTTCACGGGAGGCTGTATGTGAGGGACAACTTGAAGTACAGGAACTCTGATGAAAGGGGTTGTCCCCGGGAGGAGTGTGGCTCCATACTGGAAAGTATGGATTACTTCCTGCTTCAGTATCCCTTTAATACAGAGGTATACCAACGGGTGGGAGCTTCCATTGGCTGGCCTAGGCTAGCCAGCCTCTCCTACGCGGAGTGGGCTTATGGAGTGCTCAGAGACATTGGTAGAAGGGACCTGTGCACATGTTTTTTAGTCAGTATAGTGGTTAGGTTCTACACGTGGAATGCACGGTGCTTAGTTTCAACGCAGCAGAAAGTCCTCCCAGTGGACGAGGTATGTAGGAACATTCTGGGTGACCTGGTGAAGGTGCGTTCTTTGGAGTATGAGAGACTGGGCACCAGTAGGGCCTCTCTCCTCTGGAGAGGCTTTGCTTTTAGCGTGCCCTAGCCTAGTCATACGTTTCCTGGTGGTGGGCTGATGCTTTCACCGTAGACTTTTGTTTTGTGGGATGTTGAGCTTTGAAGAAAGGCTTACAGAGACCGAGCTTGGGCCTGCGGGTAGTTCTGTATATTAGAATATTTTGCAGTGTGTGTTAAATAGTTATGTTGTTTATGTTGTTTTTAGGATAGATTGAGTTGGGGCTAGTTAGGTTGGGTGGGTGAGGGAAGGGGTCTTTTATTTGTGCTTTTAAGTGTTTTATGTGTGTATTGAAGTGGGGAGGCCTGCATCTAGCCCTGGACTATGCGGACATGGGAGGACATGGGGCGAGGGGCTAGATGTGGGTGGTGGAGGTAGGGCTGGCCTCGGACTATGCGGACACGAGAGAGACGTGAGGCGGAGGTCAGCCTTGGGTGATGGGTGAAGGGTGATGGAGAAGGTAGTGGGGGTTAGGGCTAGATTAGGGAGGTGAGGTTTGTTTTGCCTTATGTGTTAAATTAGTAAAAAGGTACCGTATATACTCGAGTATAAGCCGACCCGAGTATAAGCCGAGCCCCTAATTTTACCCCAAAAAAATGGGAAAAATTATTGACTCGAGTATAAGACTAGGGTGGGAAATGCAGCTATAATGCAGAGTGTATGTGTATATAATGCACACACTCTACATTATATACACACACATCTGCAAGAGGGTGACTCCCTGTATTTAATGCAGAGTGTGTGCATTATATACACACACACTCTGCATTAAATACAGGGAGCCATCCACAGATCTCCCCCCTAAACAGTGCCATCCACAGATCCCCCCTAAACAGTGCCATCCACAGATCCCCCCTCCCCTAAACAGTGCCATGATGGCACTGTTTAGGGGAGGGGGTATCTGTGGATGGCACTGTAGGGGGATCTGTGGATGGCACTGCCATCCACAGATCCCCCTACAGTGCCATCCACAGATCCCCCTACAGTGCCATCCACAGATCCCTCTACAGTGCCATCCACAGATCCCCCTACAGTGCCATCCACAGATCCCCCTACAGTGCCATCCACAGATCCCCCTACAGTGCCATCCACAGATCCCCCTACAGTGCCATCCACAGATCCCCCTCCCCGACGCTCACAGCAGTATTCTTACTTTGTCTTTGCTCCGGTAATACAGGCAGTGCTGGGGGCGGCGCTCCACTCACTGACGTCACGCGCCTGCGCCGCCTAGTGGGAGAAGGCGCGTGACGTCAGTGAGTGAGCGCCGCTCCCCGCACTGCCTGTATTACCGGAGCTAGACTAGACTCGAGTATAAGACGAGGAGGCTTTTTGAGCACAAAAATATGTGCCAAAAAACTCGTCTTATACTCGAGTATATACGGTAATAAAATAAATAAATAAATAAATAAAAAAAATTGGTGATGGGGGAAAAAATAAAAATAAAAAATAAAATAAAAATAAAAATATATATATATATATATATATATTTTTTGTTTGTTTTCTATTATTATTATTATTATTATTATTGTTTTATTAGTCTTATTTGCGTTTTTGTTTTATTGACGAGTAGTCAAGTTTTTCCTTTTGGGTTTTATAGCTGAACCGGCTAAGTAAGTTTCATTTAATTTTTAGCATTTGTATATAGTTTGTATATAGTGTTTTATAGGGTATTGGTATGAATGTGAGTGTGAGTGAGGCTGGGCCAGCTGAAAAGCTGTTCTGTTTTGTTTTTCTTGTCTGAAAAGTTTTGTATTTTTCTAATAAAAAAAGAGTTCCCATAACAGAGATTCAGGCCTCATGTCAGAAGAGAATCAGTCTTCATGTCATAGCAGAGAATCTGGCTTCACGTCACCCACCACTGGAACAGGCCACTGTCAGATATTTTTAGGCCCCGGCACCCAGACAGAGGAGAGAGGTCCCATAACAGAGAATCAGGCATGGGTGTGTCTGTTTCCTGCAGCTGAGGTAGAAGGTGTGTGTGCAGCAGCTCCTGACAACTTCCAACTCGTTAAGGCCCCAGGGAGATTTTTCAACACCTTAATCCCCTGGGAGGGACCAGGCTTGTGTGGAGATTTTCCACCTTTCTCCCCAGCCCAGGCCCTGCCTCTCCCTAGGGAGCTGGTAAGGGCCTGGGCCATGCGCTCAGGCAAGGCCCAGGATCCTGGTTCCCGGGGTAGGCCGGCGGGGAGTAGGGGAGGTGAACTACCGGCCTCTGCTCAATCTTCCGCTCCGGGGGTCAGAAGATCAAGCAGGGGTCATGTGGAAGTGTCCCCTGTGGCCCCCAGGGGCGAAGCCGTGAACATCGCCGGAAAGTCCAGGAGGGTGGACGATAACCCTCCTAAAGGTATGCAGGGTGCTCCTGGAGGTGGGTCGGGTTTGGTAGAAGCCGACTGGGGTACTATGAGGCCCAGGGAGTCGGTGGTCCAGTATAGCTCCCGTATTGCAGCCCACCTCCGGGAGTACGAAGAGGCTGGTAAGGCTTTAAACAAACTCCAGCATGATATAAAGGAGGAAAGACAAAAAGCGGACAGGGCCTCTAAAGTGAAGAGGCCTGAAATAGCGGCAAGAATAAGGGCCCTGAAGGTCGAGATAAGTGAAATGGAGAATAAAAGGGCTGACATCTTGAGACATAGTGGCCCATTTGAGGAAAAATTGAAAAACGAAAAGAGGTTCGCAGAGATGAACCAAAAAAAGTTTCCTCAGATGAGGAGGATACCCTAGTGAGCCTGGGGGGACAGTCTGCGGGGCCGGCGGATTCTGGGATCCGGCCCGAGCAGGTCCGTCTCCCCCCCACTAGCTCAGATGAGGAAGAAAGCAGTGGGGTAGGGGGACAGTTGATGGAACAGATACGTTATCTTGAGTCCCCCCGGGCTCATGTTGACGGACTTGTTTTTGGGGATGAATTGTTGGAAGATGAGCCTGCGAAAAAGAAAAAGAAACAAAAAGAGGCAAAGAAGAAATAAAAAGAGGCAGAGAAAAAAAAAGAAGAAGTGAACTGGGTGTATGTGTCCTATCCACTGCCCTCTGGGCCGGCTGCAAAGTCGGCTCAGGGGGCTAACCCCATTTCCCCCCCTAGCCTGGTTTCTACAGTGGAACCAGAGCGTGGGAGTGGGGAGAATAGAGAGAATGTAGCGAAATGTAATTTGGTCTGTGAGAAAAAGATGGCGCCGAACGCCGACCCTGTTTGCAGTAGCAGGGGCGGCAAGATGGGAGTGGCTGAAAAGCCGCACAAGCTGGTGCCGATTGCAAAAGGAGGGGGGGGCGTGGCTGCTTTCGGTGTGGCCCCGCCCACCGCCGCTGCCTCCACTGGGATGTTGGATAAATGTCTGGTGGGGGTGCGGCGGTGTGACGATTTTGTCGCCGCCCCTCCTGCCTTGGATGGTGGTGTGGTCCTTGCTTCCTCTGCCCCCGTTGGGCCTCGTGCGCCTGTGTCTCCCGCCGCCCCCTCCGCCTGTGTTAGTGCATCGGCGGTGGAGGGGGGCGGGGCCAGGGTGGGGGGGACATCTGCGGTCGCGCCTCTGGATGTACCTGGAGGCGTGTCTGGGGGCGGGGGGGTGGGGTTCATACGTCCGTCACCATGTGCGGGGTGGCGGGTGCCGGGGGTCCTGCGGCTTCCTTCTCTGCCCCTGTCTCTTCTGCTGCTCATGCTCTCTTTGCTCCTTCCCCTGCTGCTGTCATTTTGCCGGCGGCGGGGGGGAGCGGGGCCTGGGCGGTGGGGGAGTCTGCACGCATGCCCCTGGGAGAGCCTGGGGGCGTGTCCATGGGCGGGGATGGGAGGGGCGGGGCTCCTGCAGCCGTGGCTGCTACTTTGTGCAGGGCTGGCATGGCTGGGAGCAGTAGTGCCACAGGGCACCTGCTCCAGCCAAGTGAGGACATTAAGGCAAAAAATGTTGCAAAGGATATGGATGTGGATGTGGAAGCCGAGGATGTGGTGGTAGGGACCACGGAGGCGGATTTGCATAAAAAGAAAAATATTAGTATCATTGGCCCAGCTGTGTTTTTGAGGGCAGGTGAAAGTTCAGGGATTGTTCCGGGTCCTGTTGGGGGGGTGGATGCAGGGGTTAGTCCTGCTGCTGGAAAAGTGGCGGGCCCCCCCTGTGTGGCCCCCTTGGGGGGATTCGGGGCGATGTTTGTGACTGGTGGGGGAGGGGGAGCCGGTTCTGCTGCCCCTCCTGCGTCTGTGGCGCCTGGCAGAAGTTATGCCAGTGTGGCGGTGGCTGTAGGGGGGGAGGGGCTGACTCCCTTGGCTTCCTCGCTCTCAGGGTCTGATAATGGTGACTTGCAGCGGCGACTGCTGGAGGCCCTCAAAAAGGGGGAGAGCTCCATTTCGGTAGAGGGGAAGAAGGTGGAATGTTCATTCTGGTTCAACAGACATGGCGTTCGGACCTTCCGAGAACAGAACGGGGGCGAGACCACCTGGTCTTCACCCACAACCGGCCCTGGAGCCAGACGGAATGTGGTCTGTCTCAAGTGGAGTAGCGATGAAGCTTGCCCTACTAGAAAGAGGGTAGTGGAGCTCCTGCTTGGGATGGGTTTCAAGGCAACCGACATCTTTGCCTTGATCCATCCTTTTGGCTCCAAGGAGTTTGACATCAGCTTTGTCCGGCCGGAGGGGCTTGAGCTCTTTTGGTCCGGATATGAGCTGGTGAAGAACATGCCGGACTGGCGTGGTTTCGTTGCAAAAGCGATAACCCGCCAGAGTGAGGTCAAGAGAGTGACCGTGCTGACCCGTAACGAGTCGCTCTCTTGTATTGACATCATGCCCTGGCTGGGAAGGTACGGAGAGGTCCAGGGAATACCAGCTAAAAACCTGGACGAGTTTGGCATTTGGTCGGGTGCCTGGACGTTTAATATCAAGCTTAGGCGTCTGGGTAGTACAGTTTCCCACATTCCATCATCTGCCTTTATCGGCCGAGACAGGATCTTGGTTTTCTACAGGGGGCAGCCTAAGCTCTGTCACAAGTGCGGCAGCCCCACACACTTTAGCGCCAGCTTCCAAGTGCAGAAGTGCGCGTTGTGTGGGGGGACAGGTCATCTTGCTGCATCTTGTGAGGAGATTAGATGCAACCTGTGTGGGGAGCTCGGGCACCCCTTCAGTCGCTGTCCTCTCTCTGAGGCCAATGCGGCCAGAGCTCATGCAGGAGCGGGCCGGGAGGTCCCTTCGGCTGAGGCGGATACTGGCAAAGGCAGTGGAGTTAAGGGGTCAGTGAGGAACCGGAACAACCCGTCCTGGCAGAGGCGGATAGAGAGGCGTCAGGCGGAGGGGGAGGAACCCCGTCCTGGGGTGATGCCCGCTCCCTCCCAAATGACTGCCCCTCCTGAATCCGAGACCCTAGGGGGCAGCGAGCTGGAGGAGGAGATTGAGAGACTGGATCGAGCCGAAGAGACTCTGTCCTCGTACTACGAAAGTTCTGCAGAGGGTAGTGGGGCAGAGTCCCAAAGTAAACGGAAACGGCGTACTAAAAAAAGATCTAGCCCGACCAAAGTTGCCAGGGAAGGTGTAACCGGCTCCCCTCTGGAGCTCTCCAACCGGTAACTCATCTTGGATGAGACCTCTGCCTCCTCTGCTGAGGAGGAGGTTGAAGGTGAGGGGCCGGGGGCGAAGGAGGGAGGGCCTTCAGGGGGCCCCGCGCCCCCCTCTGGTGGGGATGCAAGGTCCTCAGGAGGGGTGTCAAAACTGGTCCCTGAGACTGAGAAAGCCAAGAGTGGTGCGCAAAGGGAGGTGGTGGTGGCAGAGATGGATACCACTGTCTCCCTCAAGAGAGGTCGTGCTGCTCTAGAAGGCAGCCCCGGGAGGGGGGAGAAGGATGGGAAGAAGGCCGTCTAATTTAACTACTCTTTATGGCGGTACCCGCTCTGCTGACTCTGGCGACCATTAATGTCGCCAGCATTAAGTCGGATGCGGCTCGTTTCACAGCCTTCGATTTTCTCAGCCGTGTTGAAGCTGACATTTTGTTTTTGCAAGAGACCAGGCTGCCAGATTTGGCAGCGATTTATAAAGCCAAGAGGGAGTGGAGACCAGGGCCCTCCTACTGTTCTCTTGCGGCTGAGCCGTATAGCGGAGTGGCGGTCCTTTTTTCCGCACCGGTAGAATGCCAATGAGTAATTGAATTAGAAATGGGGAGGTGTTTGATCTTGGATGTCCTCATGAAGGGACAGGAACTGCGCCTGATTAATATCTACGGGCCCCAGTCCAGGTGGGACAGGAAATGTCTCTTTATGAGGATTAAGCCTTTCCTTTTTACAAGCCGGCAGGTGGTTTTTGGTGGGGACTTTAATACTGTCACAAGGCCCCAAGACAGGGGAGGCACCAGAAACCGGCTGACTTATGATAGTATTTTTCTGAATAGAGTAGCTAGTGAGGCTCGTCTGGAGGATGTCCACATTAGGCATACCCCAGGCCACGGGGGTTTCACTTTCTATAGAGGTAGTCAGATCAGGTCTAGAATAGATAGGTTTTATTTGAAGGAGGAGGCTACCTTTTCGCCCTTAAGGCTGGGTTCACACGAGTGTGTCCGGATTAGTTCCGGATGCGTCCCGGTGTGTTGCGGCAAACCCGCGCGAGTAGGAATGCAATTGCAGTCAGTTTTGACTGCGATTGCGTTCCGATGTTCAGTTTTTATCGTGCGTGTGCAATGTGTTTTGCACACGCGTGATAAAAAACCGACTGTGGTACCCAGACCCGAACTTCTTCACAGAAGTTCAGGTTTGGGTTCGGTGTTGTGTAGATGTTAATATTTTCCCTTATAACATGGTTATAAGGGAAAATAATAGCATTCTGAAAACAGAATGCATAGTAAGTGATCAGTTGAGGGTTAAAAAAAATTAAAAAAATTAACTCACCTTCTCCGTTTGTTCGCGTAAGTCCCGGTCTCTTCTTTACTTCTCAAAAGATGAACTATGGGCTAAAGGACCTTTGGTGACGTCAGATTTTTGAGTTAATTTTTTTTTTTTTTTTTAACCCTCAACTGATCACTTACTATGCATTCTGTTTTCAGAATGCTATTATTTTCCCTTATAACCATGTTATAAGGGAAAATAATACATTGAATAGACTGTCACCTAGCAACCATGCGTGAAAATCGCACAGCATCCGCACTTGCTTGCGGATGCTTGCGATTTTCACGCAACCCCATTCACTTCTATGGGGCCTGCGTTGCGTGAAAAACGCAGAATATAGAGCATGCTGCGATTTTCACGCAACGCATAAGTGATGCGTGAAAATCATCGCTCATCTGAACAGCCCCATTGAAATGAATGGGTCCAGATTCAGTGCGGGTGCAATGCGTTCACCTACCGCATTGCACCCGCGCGGAAATCTCGCCCGTGTGAACGCAGCCTTAAGGGTTGTGGAGGTGGAATTCTCAGATCACTGTTTGATTATGTTTTCTCTGAATATTTCAGAATCCCCCCAAATGGGAAGAGGTTATTGGAAGCTGAATTCGGGTGTCTTGGAGGAAGCAGAGGTGAGACAATCCTTTGAGGACTTCCTTCAGAGTCAGGTACCTTTACTGGATCTCTGTGATACTAAGTCAGAGTGGTGGGAGATATTCAAAGATCGAGCTGCAAAGTTCTTCCGCCTGCTCTCGAGCCTCAGGTCCCTGGACAGGTACCGCCTGTATCAGGGTCTGAGGAGGAAACTCGAACATCTGGTCTCGACTGGTGGTAGCCGCGAGGATATCTCCAGGGTGAAATCTTTGCTCAAGAGGTGCCAGTATGATAGGCACACATCTTTAGTTTTTGAGAGGGACTTCGGGAGGTACCGCTCGCCCGACCCCTACAGAAATTGTAAGATGTCAGTGAAGAGTAAGTTAATAACAGGACTGGTCGATAGTACGGGGTCTCTGAACAGGTCCAGATCAGGGATCCTGGAAGTCGTTAGATCCTTTTACTCGTGCCTCTTGGGGAGGAGGGATCTGGATCGGGACAGGATGTCGGCTTTCCTGGCTGAAGTCACCCCTGAGTCAGGAGCTCACCTCTCTTTTGACGGTTTGGTAGAAGAGATCAGGAAGGAGGAAGTTATCCTGGCGGTGGAAGGGTTAGCTCTGAAGAAGTCGCCAGGCCCGGATGGCTTAACATCCGAGTTTTATAAGGCCTTTAAGGACTCTTTATGTCCTCTCTTGACTGAGGTATTCAATGAGTGTTTATCCTCGGGCACTCTGCCTCGGTCAATGAGGAGGTCAGCTCTGATCCTTCTATCAAAGGGTAAGGATCCGAGCCGTATTGAGAACTGGCGTCCCATAGCACTTCTTAATACGGACAGAAAGATTCTGGCCAAGATACTTTTTAATAGGCAGGTGAAATTTGCACCCCAGCTCCTTTCGGTGGCTCAGCATTGCTCGGTTCCAGGCTGCAGCACTTTTAGTGCTGTACTCGGTGTCCGAGAGGCAGTGGAACAGAGTAGAGCAGGCTACTGGAGGGGGTACATGCTGTCCTTAGATCAAGCAAAGGCGTTTGATCGGGTGAACCATGAGTACCTCTGGTCGGTCCTTCTGAAGTATGGCCTGCCGGGGGGATTTGTCGATTGGTTAAAGATCTTGTATGCAGGGGCAGAGAGTTTCCCGCTTGTGAACGGTTGGTCTAGCTGCTCTTTTGAGGTTGGGTCTGGCGTCCGCCAGGGTTGTCCTTTGAGCCCGCTTTTATACGTGTTCGCGATTGATCCCTTTCTTAAGCGGATCGATCGTGGACCGTTGGCGGGAGTCGGGATGGATCGGGCGGCGCCGGAAGCAACTCTGAGGGTAGTAGCGTACGCTGACGATGTCACCATTTTCGTATCCTCAAGAGGGGAGGCGGAGTACGTGATGTCTGAAGTGGATCGCTACTCGGAGGCATCCGGGTCCATGATCAATCGGGATAAGTGTGAGAGTCTCTGGCTGGGAGGGGGTGATCCAGTTTTTGATCTCCCGGACACCCTCCCAGGGCCCCAGTCGTCAGCCAAAGTCCTAGGCATCCATTTTGGCCATGGGGACTATCCCACTCAAAATTGGGATGACAGGCTTAAGATCGCTGCTCAGAAGGTCGACCAGTGGAAGGGTTGGTCTTTGACCCTCAGGGAAAGGGTAAACCTGATCAAGGCCTACTTACTCCCTTTGCTTATCTATTTGGGTAGCGTGTGTATCTTGCCAGAGCCTCTCTGGACTCGGGTTTATAGTCTGTTCTTCCAGCTCTTATGGGGGAATAGACTGAACCTGATCAAGAGAGAAGTGACTTACCGCACGAGGAGACTAGGGGGGTTATCTATGGTCAACCCCGTGGTGTTTCTTGTAAACACCTTTGTTAAAGCGAATCTGGCGAACCTCTGGATGGAGAGGGCTTCTCCGTGGGTAGTCTCCTGCCGGAGGTGGTTTCGGCCTTTCTTCCAGGAATGGGAGACAGGAGGGCAAGTGAAGGACTTACGTACGCCTCTTGAAGTTTTGGGACTTGGCTTGGCGCTGCTTTCACGGGAGGCTGTATGTGAGGGACAACTTGAAGTACAGGAACTCTGATGAAAGGGGTTGTCCCCGGGAGGAGTGTGGCTCCATACTGGAAAGTATGGATCACTTCCTGCTTCAGTGTCCCTTTAATACAGAGGTATACCAACGGGTGGCAGCTTCCATTGGCTGGCCTAGGCTAGCCAGCCTCTCCTACGCGGAGTGGGCTTATGGAGTGCTCAGAGACATTGGTAGAAGGGACCTGTGCACATGTTTTTTAGTCAGTATAGTGGTTAGGTTCTACACGTGGAATGCACGGTGCTTAGTTTCAACGCAGCAGAAAGTCCTCCCAGTGGACGAGGTATGTAGGAACATTCTGGGTGACCTGGTGAAGGTGCGTTCTTTGGAGTATGAGAGACTGGGCACCAGTAGGGCCTCTCTCCTCTGGAGAGGCTTTGCTTTTAGCGTGCCCTAGCCTAGTCATACGTTTCCTGGTGGTGGGCTGATGCTTTCACCGTAGACTTTTGTTTTGTGGGATGTTGAGCTTTGAAGAAAGGCTTACAGAGACCGAGCTTGGGCCTTCGGGTATTTCTGTATATTAGAATATTTTGCAGTGTGTGTTAAATAGTTATGATGTTTATGTTGTTTTTTAGTATAGAATGAGTTGGGGCTAGTTAGGTTGGGTGGGTGAGGGAAGGGGTCTTTTATTTGCTTTTAAGTGTTTTATGTGTGTATTGAAGTGGGAGGCCTGCATCTAGCCCTGGACTATGCGGACATGGGTGGACATGGGGCGAGGGGCTAGATGTGGGTGGTGGAGGTAGGGCTGGCCTCGGACTATGCGGACACGAGAGAGACGTGAGGCGGAGGTCAGCCTTGGGTGATGGGTGAAGGGTGATGGAGTAGGTAGTGGGGGTTAGGGCTAGATTAGGGGGGTGAGGTTTGTTTTGCCCTATGTGTTATATTAGTAAAAAGGTAATATAAATAAAAAAATAAAATAAAAAAATAAAAAATTGGTGATGGCAAAAAATAAATGGAAAAAAATAAAAAAAAAAAAATAAATATATGTGTGTATTTTTTGTTTGTTTTCTATTATTATTATTATTATTATTATTATAATTATTATTGTTAGTCTTATTTGCATTTTTGTTTTATTGACGAGTAGTCAAGTTTTTCCTTTTGGGTTTTACAGCTGAACCGGCTAAGTAAGTTTCATTTCATTTTTAGCATTTGTATATAGTTTGTATATAGTTTTTTATAGGGTATTGGTATGAATGTGAGTGTGAGTGAGGCTGGGCCAGCTGAGAAGCTGTTCTGTTTTGTTTTTCTTGTCTGTAAAGTTTTGTATTTTTCTAATAAAAAAAGAGTTCCCATAACAGAGATTCATTCTTGGGTGTGTCTGGTGTCTGCAGCTGAGGTGAAAGGGTGTGTCTGCTGCAGCTCCTGAACCTCCACAGCACAGGCCTCTCCGGGGAGTTTCCTACCATCTGCTCCCCAGGAGGAGTTCCAGGCTTGCGGGGAATTTTCAACACCTCTCCCCAGCCCAGGCCCTGCCTCTCCTTAGGGAGTTGGTGGAGGCCTGGAGCTATGTTTCCAGTTGGGGCGAATTACCGGCCTCTGCACCATCATCCGTCCCAGGGGTCAGAAGATCGAGCAGGGGTCATGCTGTGGCGTCCCCTGCAGCCCCTGGTAGCGGGGCTGAGAAGACCACCAGCAAGTCCGGGAGGGTGGACGGTAACCCTGCAGGTGAGCGGAGTGTTCCTTGGGGTGGGTCAGGGAGGATGGAGACTGACTGGGGCATCAAAAGGCCCCAGGAATCGGTCTCCATGTACAGCTCCCGTATTGCGGCCTACCTCAGGGAATATGAAGACGCCGGCAAAGCCTTAAAAAAGCTCAGAAGCGAGATAAAGCTGGAAAGAGTAAAGGCGGACAAGGCTTCAAGAAATAAAAGACCTGAGATATCAGAGAGGATAAAGGTCCTAAAAGAAAAGATAAAAGAAATGGAAGCAAGGAGGGCAATTATACTGAAAAGTAGTGGCCCCTTCCAAGAAAAACTTAAAAACGAGGAGAAATTTTTCATCATGGCCCAGGGAAGTCTGCAAATGGCCGACCCCTCAGACGATGAGGAAGAACCAGAGGCAGAGAAAAAGACAGAGAAAGAGGAGCAGGCCATGGACACTGGGATCACCGCTGAACAGGTGTGCCTGCCCCTCACAAGTTCAGAAGATGAAATTGAAAGTGGAAGTAGTGGAGTCGGGGGAGGGCTCATGGCTGAGATTAAACGCCTGGAGTCACCCCGGCTCAATGAAGGCAGTTTTTTGTTTGGAGAAGAGCTTCCAGATGAAGATGAAGATATTGAAAAGAAAAAAAGGAAGGAAAAATAGAAGAAAGAAAAAAGCAGAGTGGAGGTGAGATATGTGTATGTTTCTCACCCCCAGCATTCCGGGCAGGCTGAAAAGTCTGCTTGGATTGCAACCCCCACCATCCTCCCAGCCCCGGTCTCTGCTGTGGGACCGGGCGGCGGGAGTGGGGAGAAAAAACACGAGGTGTCCAAGATGGCGGAGGACGCCGTCCTCACTTGCAGTAGTGGGGGCGGCCCGAGGGAAGGAGGGACTGAAAAGTCCAACACGCAGGCATTGAGGGCGGCGAGTTCGGAGGGTGGGGGGGGGCTTTCCGGTGGCGCGGCTAACCCCGTCCGTCCCCACCGCGGTCCTAAACACGCTGAATGAGTGTGTGGTGGACCTGCGGCGGAGTGACGTGGTGGGGGCGGCTGCCGTGGCCGGCGCTCCTCCCCTCTCTCCCATAAAGATGGCTCCAAGTTTCCCTGGTTTCTCCTCCGGTCCCGCTGCTCCGCCCTCCTGCGCCACAGTGTTGGTGACGGGAAGCGGTGCTGCGGGAGTGGTGGGCGGGCCGGGTGGCGTGTCTGTCGGTGTGTCCCTGGATGAGGCTGAGAGCGCTCCTAAAGGACAATTTAGGAGTGGAAAGCATCGGCTTGCTGAGCGCAGTGGTGCCACGGCACGGCGCTTCTCAAGAAGAAGAACTGTTAGGAGGAGGGGATGTGTCTCCCCCTCCTCCATGGCCGCCTATGTGGCCACCGGTGTCATTCCCTCCGCTTCTGCCTCTGCCCCCAGCGCTGAATCAAGCGCAGGGGAGGTGGGGGTAGTGACCACCAGTGCCCAGGTCCTGAGTGGGGCAGGTGGTAGCGGAGGGAAGGATAAAAAGGATAAAAGTGACGATATAAATAAAAGCAATGTAAATAAAAGCAATGTAAATGATGTAAATAAAGTGTCAGCTGGCCCAGCAGTGTGTATGGGGTCCGATGTGATTAAGGTAGTCCCTGTAAAGGTGACTACTGAAAAAGTGGTCACCCAAAAGGGTTGTGGAGGGGGTGTTAGTTTAGGGGTCGCTCCGGGTCCCGATGGGGGGGTGAATGCGGGGGGTTGCCCTGCTGCTGGAAAAGTGGCGGGGTCCCACCGTGTGGCCCCCTCAGAGGGATCCGGTGCGACAGTTGAGGCAGGTAGAAGGGGGGGAGCCGGTTCGGTTGCCCCTCCTGCATCCGTGGCACCTGGCAGGAGTTATGCCAGTGTGGCCGCGGCCGTGGGGGGGGAGGGGCTGGCTTCGTTGGCTTCCTCGCTCTCAGGGTCTGGTAATGGTGACTTGCAGCGGCGACTGCTGGAGGCCCTCAAAAAGGGGGAGAGCTCCATTACCGTAGAGGGGAAGAAGGTGGACCTGTCTTTCTGGTTCAACAGACATGGCGTCCGGACCTTCCGAGAACAGAACGGGGGCGAGACCACCTGGTCTTCACCCACAACCGGCCCTGGAGCCAGACGGAATGTGGTCTGTCTCAGGTGGAGTAGCGATGAAGCTTGCCCTACTAGAAAGAGGGTAGTGGAGCTCCTGCTTGGGATGGGTTTCAAGGCAACCGACATCTTTGCCTTGATCCATCTGTTTGGTTCCAAGGAGTTTGACATCAGCTTTGTCCGGCCGGAGGGGCTTGAGCTCTTCTGGTCCGGATATGAGCTGGTGAAGAACATGCCGGACTGGCGTGGTTTCGTTGCAAAAGCAATAACCCGCCAGAGTGAGGTCAAGAGAGTGACCGTTTTGACCCGTAACGAGTCGCTCTCTTGTGTTGACATCATGACCTGGCTGGGTAGGTACGGAGAGGTCCAGGGAGTACCAGCTAAAAACTTGGACGAGTTTGGCTTTTGGTCGGGTGCCTGGACGTTTGATATCAAACTCAAGCGTCTGGGGAGTACAGTTTCCCACATTCCATCATCTGCCTTTATCGGCCGAGACAGGATCTTAGTCTTTTACAGAGGGCAGCCTAAGCTCTGTCACAAGTGCGGCAGCCCCACACACTTCAGCGCCAGCTGCCAAGTGCAGAAGTGCGCGTTGTGTGGGGGGACAGGTCATCTAGCCACATCTTGTGAGGAGATTAGATGCAATCTGTGTGGTGAGCTCAGGCACCCCTTCAGTCGCTGCCCTCTCTCTGAGGCCAATGCGGCCCGAGCTCATGCAGGAGCGGGTCGGGAGGTCCCTTCGGCTGAGGCAGGTACTGGCAAAGGCAGTAGAGTTAAGGGGTCAATGAGGAACCGGAACAACCCGTCCCGGCAGAGGCGGAGAGAGAGGCGTCAGGCGGAACCCCATCCTGGGGTGATGCCCGCTCCCTCCCAAACGACTGCCCCTCCTGAATCCGAGACCCTAGGGGGCAGGGAGCTGGAGGAGGAGATTGAGAGACTGGATCGGACCGAAGAGACTCTGTCCTCGCACTACGAAAGTGCTGCAGAGGGTAGTGGGGCAGAGTCCCAAAGTAGACGGAAACGGCGTACTAAGAAAAGATCTAGCCCGACCAAGGTTGCCAGGGAAGGTGTAACCGGCTCCCCTCTGGAGCTCTCCAACCGGTTCCTCACTTTGGATGAGACCTCTGCCTCCTCTGCTGAGGAGGGGGTTGAAGGTGAGGGGCCGGGGGCGACGGAGGGAGGACCTTCAGGGGGCCCCGCGCCCCCTTCTGGTGGGGATGCAAGGTCCTCAGGAGGGGTGGTAAAACCGGGCCCTGAAACTGAGAAAGCCAGGAGTGGTGCGCAAAGGGAGGTGGTGGTGGCAGAGATGGATACCACTATCTCCCTCAAGAGAAGTCGCGCTGCTCTAGAAGACAGCCCCGGGAGGGGGGAGAAGGATGGGAAGAAGGCCATCTAATTTAACTACTCTTTATGGCGGTACCCGCTCTGCTGACTCTGGCGACCATTAATGTCGCCAGCATTAAGTCGGATGCGGCTCGTTTCACAGCCTTCGATTTTCTCAGCCGTGTTGAAGCTGACATTTTGTTTTTGCAAGAGACCAGGCTGCCAGATTTGACAGCGATTTATAAAGCCAAGAGGGAGTGGAGACCAGGGCCCTCCTACTGGTCTCTTGCGGCTGAGCCGTACAGCGGAGTGGCGGTCCTTTTTACCGCACCGGTAGAATGCCGACGAGTAATTGAATTAGAAATGGGGAAGTGTTTGATCTTGGATATCCTCATGATGGGACAGGAACTGCGCCTGATCAATATATACGGGCCCCAGTCCAGGTGGGACAGGAAATGTCTCTTTATGAGGATTAAGCCTTTCCTTTTTACAAGTCGGCAGGTGGTTTTTGGTGGGGACTTTAATACTGTCACAAGGCCCCAAGACAGGGGAGGCACCAGAAACCGGCTGACTTATGATAGTATTTTTCTGAATAGAGTAGCTAGTGAGGCTCGTCTGGAGGATGTCCACATTAGGCATACCCCAGGCCACGGGGGTTTCACTTTCTATAGAGGTAGTCAGACCAGGTCTAGAATAGATAGGTTTTATTTGAAGGAGGAGGCTACCTTTTCGTCCTTAAGGGTTGTGGAGGTGGAATTCTCTGATCACTGTTTGATTATGTTTTCTCTGAATATTTCAGAATCCCCCCAAATGGGAAGAGGTTATTGGAAGCTGAATTCGGGTGTCTTGGAGGAAGCAGAGGTGAGACAATCCTTTGAGGACTTCCTTCAGAGTCAGGTACCTTTACTGGATCTCTGTGATACTAAGTCAGAGTGGTGGGAGATATTCAAAGATCGAGCTGCAAAGTTCTTCCGCCGGCTCTCGAGCCTCAGGTCCCTGGACAGGTACCGCCTGTATCAGGGTCTGAGGAGGAAACTCGAGCATCTGGTCTCGACTGGTGGTAGCCGCGAGGATATCTCCAGGGTGAAATCTTTGCTCAAGAGGTGCCAGTATGATAGGCACACATCTTTAGTTTTTGAGAGGGACTTCGGGAGGTACCGCTCGCCCGACCCCTACAGAAATTGTAAGATGTCAGTGAAGAGTAAGTTAATAACAGGACTGGTCGATAGTACGGGATCGCTGAGCAGGTCCAGATCAGGGATCCTGAAAGTCGTTAGATCCTTTTACTCGTGCCTCTTGGGGAGGAGGGATCTGGATCGGGACAGGATGTCGGCTTTCCTGGCTGAAGTCATCCCTGAGTCAGGAGCTCACCTCTCATTTGACGGTTTGGTAGAAGAGATCAGGAAGGAGGAAGTTATCCTGGCGGTGGAAGGGTTAGCTCTGAAGAAGTCGCCAGGCCCGGATGGCTTAACATCCGAGTTTTATAAGACCTTTAAGGACTCTTTATGTCCCCTCTTGACTGAGGTATTCAATGAGTGTTTATCCTCGGGCACTCTGCCTCGGTCAATGAGGAGGTCAGCTCTGATCCTTCTATCAAAGGGTAAAGATCCGAACCGTATTGAGAACTGGCGTCCCATAGCACTTCTTAATACGGACAGAAAGATTCTGGCCAAGATACTTTTTAATAGGCTGGTAAAATTTGCACCCCAACTCCTTTCGGCGGCTCAGCATTGCTCGGTTCCAGGCCGCAGCACTTTTAGTGCTGTACTCTGTGTCCGAGAGGCAGTGGAACAGAGTAGAGCAGGCCACTGGAGGGGGTACATGCTGTCTTTAGATCAAGCAAAGGCGTTTGATCGGGTGAACCATGAGTACCTCTGGTCGGTTCTTCTGAAGTATGGCCTGCCGGGGGGGTTTGTCGATTGGTTAAAGATCTTGTATGCAGGGGCAGAGAGTTTCCCGCTTGTGAACGGTTGGTCTGGCTGCTCTTTTGAGGTTGGGTCTGGCGTCCGCCAGGGTTGTCCTTTGAGCCCGCTTTTATACGTGTTCGCGATTGATCCCTTTCTTAAGCGGATTGATCGTGGACCGTTGGCGGGAGTCAGGATGGATCGGGTGGCGCCGGAAGCCACTCTGAGGGTAGTAGCGTACGCTGACGATGTCACCATTTTCGTATCCTCGAGAGGGGAGGCGGAGTACGTGATGTCTGAAGTGGATCGCTACTCGGAGGCATCCGGGTCCATGATCAATCGGGATAAGTGTGAGAGTCTCTGGCTGGGAGGGGGTGATCCAGTTTTTGATCTCCCGGACACCCTCCCAGGGCCCAAGTCGTCAGCCAAAGTCCTAGGCATCCATTTTGGCCATGGGGATTATCCCACTCAAAATTGGGACGACAGGCTTAAGATCGCTGCTCAGAAGGTCGACCAGTGGAAGGGTTGGTCTTTGACCCTCAGGGAAAGGGTAAACCTGATCAAGGCCTACTTACTTCCTTTGCTTATCTATTTGGGTAGCGTGTGTATCTTGCCAGAGCCTCTCTGGACTCTGGTTTATAGTCTGTTCTTCCAGCTCTTATGGGGGAATAGACTGAACCTGATCAAGAGAGAAGTGACTTACCGCACGAGGGGACTAGGGGGGTTATCTATGGTCAACCCCGTGGTGTTTCTTGTAAACACCTTTGTTAAAGCGAATCTGGCGAACCTCTGGATGGAGAGGGCTTCTCCGTGGGTAGTCTCCTGCCGGGGGTGGTTTCGGCCTTTCTTCCAGGAATGGGAGACAGGAGGGCAAGTGAAGGACTTACGTACGCCTCACGGATATCTTCCGACTTACGTCACCCCGATTCTGAAGGTGATCCGCCGGTGGGGTTTGGAGGTGAGGGAGATCAGGACTCTGTCAAGGAGGTCCCTTGACGAGAGGGTTTTGTTGTCCCACTTCCAGAAGCCCCTGGCCCTCAGGGATTGCCCAAGCCGGGATCTAGACAGTTGCTAAATTCTGCAAGGATCCCCTTGAAGTTTTGGGACTTGGCTTGGCGCTGCTTTCACGGGAGGCTGTATGTGAGGGACAACTTGAAGTACAGGAACTCTAATGAAAGGGGTTGTCCCCGGGAGGAGTGTGGCTCCATACTGGAAAGTATGGATCACTTCCTGCTTCAGTGTCCCTTTAATACAGAGGTATACCAACGGGTGGGAGCTTCCATTGGCTGGCCTAGGCTAGCCAGCCTCTCCTACGCGGAGTGGGCTTATGGAGTGCTCAGAGACATTGGTAGAAGGGACCTGTGCACATGTTTTTTAGTCAGTATAGTGGTTAGGTTCTACACGTGGAATGCACGGTGCTTAGTTTCAACGCAGCAGAAAGTCCTCCCAGTGGACGAGGTATGTAGGAACATTCTGGGTGACCTGGTGAAGGTGCGTTCTTTGGAGTATGAGAGACTGGGCACCAGTAGGGCCTCTCTCCTCTGGAGAGCTTTGCTTTTAGCGTGCCCTAGCCTAGTCATACGTTTCCTGGTGGTGGGCTGATGCTTTCACCGTAGACTTTTGTTTTGTGGGATGTTGAGCTTTGAAGAAAGGCTTACAGAGACCGAGCTTGGGCCTTCGGGTATTTCTGTATATTAGAATATTTTGCAGTGTGTGTTAAATAGTTATGTTGTTTATGTTGTTTTTTAGTATAGAATGAGTTGGGGCTAGTTAGGTTGGGTGGGTGAGGGAAGGGGTCTTTTATTTGTGCTTTTAAGTGTTTTATGTGTGTATTGAAGTGGGGAGGCCTGCATCTAGCCCTGGACTATGCGGACATGGGTGGACATGGGGCGAGGGGCTAGATGTGGGTGGTGGAGGTAGGGCTGGCCTCGGACTATGCGGACAAGAGAGAGACGTGAGGCGGAGGTCAGCCTTGGGTGATGGGTGAAGGGTGATGGAGTAGGTAGTGGGGGTTAGGGCTAGATTAGGGAGGTGAGGTTTGTTTTGCCTTATGTGTTATATTAGTAAAAAGGTAATATAAAAAAAAAAAAAAAAAAATTGGTGATGGGAAAAAAATAAATAAATAAATATATATATATATATATATATACATTTTTTGTTTGTTTTCTATTATTATTATTATTATTATTATTATTATTATTATTATTATTATTGTTTTATTAGTCTTATTTGCGTTTTTGTTTTATTGACGAGTAGTCAAGTTTTTCCTTTTGGGTTTTATAGCTGAACCGGCTAAGTAAGTTTCATTTAATTTTTAGCATTTGTATATAGTTTGTATATAGTTTTTTATAGGGTATTGGTATGAATGTGAGTGTGAGTGAGGCTGGGCCAGCTGAAAAGCTGTTCTGTTTTGTTTTTCTTGTCTGAAAAGTTTTGTATTTTTCTAATAAAAAAAGAGTTCCCATAACAGAGATTCAGGCTTCATGTCAGCAGAGAATCAGTCTTCATATCATAGCAGAGAATCAGGCTTCATGTCACCCACCACTGGAACAGGCCACTGTCAGATATTTTTAGGCCCCGGCACCCAGACAGAGGAGAGAGGTCCCATAACAGAGATTTAGGCTTCATGTCAGCAGAGAATCAGTCTTCATGTCATAGCAGAGAATCAGGCTTCACGTCACCCACCACTGGAACAGTCCATTGTCACATTTTTAGGCCCAGGCACCCAGGCAGAGGAGAGAGGTCCCATAACAGAGATTCAGGCTTCATGTCATAGCAGAGAATCAGGCTTCACGTCACCCACCACTGGAACAGGCCACTGTCAGATATTTTTAGGCCCCGGCACCCACCCAGACAGAGGAGAGGTTCATTCAACTTTGGGTTGCCCCGCAATATAATGGTAAAATGAAAATAAAAATAGGATTGAATGAGGAAGTGCCCTGGAGTACAATAATATATTGTTAAGGGGAGGTAGTTAATGTCTAATCTGCACAAGGGATGGACAGGTCCTGTGGGATCCATGCCTGGTTCATTTTTATGAACGTTAGTTTGTCCACATTGGCTGTAGACAGGCGGCTGCATTTGTCTGTAATGACGCTCCCTGCCGTGCTGAATACACGTTCAGACAAAACGCTGGCCGCCAAGGCATAAAAGGCTAGCTCTGGCCACGTGGACAATTTGGAGACCCAGAAGTTGAATGGGGCCGAACCATCAGTCAGTACGTGCAGGGGTGTGCACAGGTACTGTTCCACCATGTTATTGAAATGTTGCCTCCTGCTAACACGTTCCGTATCAGGTGGTGGTGCAGTTAGCTGTGGCGTGGTGACAAAACTTTTCCACATCTCTGGCATGCTAACCCTGCCCTCAGAGGAGCTGGCCGTGACACAGCTGCGTTGGCGACCTCTTGCTCCTCCTCTGCCTTCGCCTTGGGCTTCCACTTGTTCCCCTGTGACATTTGGGAATGCTCTCAGTAGCGCGTCTACCAACGTGCGCTTGTACTCGCGCATCTTACTATCACGCTCCAGTGCATGAAGTAAGGTGGGCACATTGTCTTTGTACCGTGGATCCAGCATGGTGGCAACCCAGTAGTCCGCACACGTTAAAATGTGGGCAACTCTGCTGTCGTTGCGCAGGCACTGCAGCATGTAGTCGCTCATGTGTGCCAGGCTGCCCAGAGGTAAGGACAAGCTGTCCTCTGTGGGAGGCGTATCGTCATCGTCCTGCGTTTCTCCCCAGCCACGCACCAGTGATGGGCCAGAGCTGCGTTGGGTGCCAGACCGCTGTGAACCTGCTTCATCCTCATCCTCCTCCACCTCCTCCTCATCCTCGTCCTCCTCGTTCTCCAGTAGTGGGCCCTGTCTGGCCACATTTGTACCTGGCCTCTGCTGTTGCAAAAAACCTCCCTCTGAGTCACTTCGAAGAGACTGGCCTGAAAGTGCTAAAAATGACCCCACTTCCTCCTCCTCCTCCTGGGCCACCTCCTCTTCCATCATCGCCCTAAGTGTTTTCTCAAGGAGACATAGAAGTGGTATTGTAACGCTGATAACGGCGTCATCGCCACTGGCCATGTTGGTGGAGTACTCGAAACAGCGCAACAGGGCACACAGGTCTCGCATGGAGGCCCAGTCATTGGTGGTGAAGTGGTGCTGTTCCGCAGTGCGACTGACCCGTGCGTGCTGCAGCTGAAACTCCACTATGGCCTGCTGCTGCTAGCACAGTCGGTGAGCGGGAAGGCCGAAGTTACGCTGTAGCGCAGACATGCGAGCAGCGGCAGGATGTGAACGCCGGAAGCGCGAACAGACGGCCCGCACTTTATGCAGCAGCTCTGACATGTCGGGGTAGTTGTGAATGAACTTCTGCACCACCAAATTCAGCACATGCGCCAGGCAAGGGATGTGCGTCAAACCGGCTAGTCCCAGAGCTGCAACGAGATTTCGCCCATTATCGCACACCACCAGGCCGGGCTTGAGGCTCACCGGCAGCAACCACTCGTCGGTCTGTTGTTCTATACCCCCCCACAACTCCTGTGCGGTGTGGGGCCTGTCCCCCAAACATATGAGTTTCAGAACGGCCTGCTGACGTTTACACCGGGCTGTGCTGAAGTTGGTGGTGAAGGTGTGTGGCTGACTGGATGAGCAGGTGGAAGAAGAGGAGGAAGCTGAGTAGGAGGAGGAGGAGACAGGAGGCAAAGAATGTTGCCCTGTGATCCTTGGCGGCGGAAGGACGTGCGCCAAACAGCTCTCCGCCTGGGGCCCAGCCGCCACTACATTTACCCAGTGTGCAGTTAGGGAGATATAGCGTCCCTGGCCGTGCTTACTGGTTCACGTATCTGTGGTTAGGTGGACCTTGCTACAGATGGCGTTGTGCAGTGCACACTTGATTTTATCGGATACTTGGTTGTGCAGGGAAGGCACGGCTCTCTTGGAGAAGTAGTGCCGGCTGGGAACAACATACTGTGGGACAGCAAGCGACATGAGCTGTTTGAAGCTGTCTGTGTCCACCAGCCTAAATGACAGCATTTCATAGGCCAGTAGTTTAGAAATGCTGGCATTCAGGGCCAGGGATCGAGGGTGGCTAGGTGGGAATTTACGCTTTCTCTCAAATGTTTGTGAGATGGAGAGCTGAACGCTGCCGTGTGACATGGTTGAGATGCTTGGTGACGTTGGTGGTACATCCCATGTTTGCTGGGCGGCAGGTGCCAACGTTCCTCCAGAGGCGGAGGAAGAGGCCGAGGCGGCGGCAGCAGCAGAAGAGGCCGAGGCGGCAGCAGCAGAAGAGGTAGCAGGGGGAGCCTGAGTGACTTCCTTGTTTTTAAGGTGTTTACTTCACTGCAGTTCATGCTTTGCATGCAGGTGCCTGGTCATGCAGGTTGTGCTAAGGTTCAGAACGTTAATGCCTCGCTTCAGGCTCTGATGGCACAGCGTGCAAACCACTCGGGTCTTGTCATCAGCACATTGTTTGAAGAAGTGCCATGCCAGGGAACTCCTTGAAGCTGCCTTTGGGGTGCTCGGTCCCAGATGGCGGCGGTCAGTAGCAGGCGGAGTCAGTTGGCTAGGTGGATAACCTTGGGAAACCCTGCCAGCAGAGTCTTCAAACAGCATAAGAGACTGCTGCATAACTTGAGGCTCAGACAGTTTCCCTGATATGCATGGGGGTGATGTGACAGACTGATGGGCTTGGTTTTCATGCGCCATCTGTGCGCTTTCTGCAGAAGACTGGGTGGGAGATAATTGACTAATGCCTGTACCACCCAATTGACTAATGCCTGTACCTGCTCAGGCCTTACCATCCTTAGAACGGCATTGGGCCCCACCAAATATGGCTGTAAATTCTGGCGGCTACTGGGACCTGAGGTAGTTGGTACACTAGGATGTGTGGCTGTGGCAGAACGGCCACGTCCTCTCCCAGCACCAGAGGGTCCACTAACACCACCACGACCATGTCCGCGTCCACGTCCTTTACTAGATGTTTTCCTCATTGTTACCGTTCACCACAATAAAAAAAATATTATTCGGGCCAATGTATTGAATTCAAATTCAGGCCTTTTTTTACAGACACCTAACATTATCTGGCTATCTATTTAGGTACCGTATTACACTAATACAGGCACACCAGTATTGACAGATTTAGCTGAATATAAATTTGAGGCCTATTATTTAGGCGCTGTGTGACAGGTATACGTTTACGGACAGAATTAGACTTGGATCTGCACTGTAGCGTGTGTGTGAAGTTCTTGAGAATTACCCTATCAGCACCTTGAATCTAATATACCCTTTTAGGGATAGATTTAAAGTAGGCCTGATACAGCAAAAACCACTAATTTTGAGAATTGCAAATTTGGGAATTGTTTTTCAACCCAGAACAAAAACTGTGCTTTGACGGTCACTAAAAATAACTTGACCAGCTAAAACAGTACAGATTTGGATGAATATAAATGTGAGTCGTATTTTTTAGGCGCTGGGTGACAGGTATACGTTTAATCACAGAATTAGACTTGGATCTGCACTGTAGCGTATGTGTGAAGTTCTTGAGAATTACCCTATCAGCACCTTGAATCTAATATACCCTTTTAGGGATAGATTTAAAGTAGGCCTGATACAGCAGAAACCACTAATTTTGAGAATTGCTAATTTGGGAATTGTTTTTCAACCCAGAACAAAAACTGTGCTTTGACGGTCACTAAAAATAACTTGACCAGCTAAAGCAGTAATGACAGATTTGGATTAATATAAATGTGAGGCCTATTTTTTAGGCGCTGGGTGACAGGCTCAACTTGCCCCTGATGTAGTATATGGCCAAAAAATAACCACACTATTGATGGTTAAATGCACTTTGTGACAGGCTCAACTTGCCCCTGATGTAGTATATGGCCAAAAAATAACCACACTATTATATGGTTAAATGCACTTGGGTGACAAGGTCAGCTTGCCCCTGATGTAGTATATGGCCAAAAAATAACCACACTGTTGATGGTTAAATGCACTTGGGGGACAGGCTCAGCTTGCCCCTGATGTAGTATATGGCCAAAAAATAACCACACTATTGATGGTTAAATGCACTTGATGAAAGCTTGACCCTGATGTAGGATATAGCAAAAAATAACTACACTATTGATGGTTAAATGCACTTGGGTGACAAGGTCAGCTTGCCCCTGATGTAGTATATGGCCAAAAAATAACCACACTATTGATGGTTAAATGCACTTGATGAAAGCTTGACCCTGATGTAGGATATAGCAAAAAATAACCACACTATTAATGGTTAAATGCACTTGGTGGCAGCTTGTGCTGGCACACAAGCAAGCCACAAAATGGCCGCCGATCACCCCAGAAAAAAGTGACTGAAAAACGCTCTGGGCACCCTAAAAACACTGAGCAATTGAATAGCAGCAGTTCAATGATCCACAGCTGTAGATCGATCACTGAATGAAGTCTTTTGGAGGAGTTAATCACTGCCTAATCTCGCCCTAACGTCGCAGCTGCAACCTCTCCCTACACTTGTATCAGCAGAGTGACGTGCAGCGCTACGTGACCCAAGCTTATATAGTGGCTGGGTCACATGCTGCACTGGCCAATCACAGCCATGCCAATAGTAGGCAAGGCTGTGATGGCCTCTTGGGGCAAGTAGTATGATGCTTGTAGATTGGCTGCTTTGCAGCCTTTCAAAAAGCGCCAAGAAAGCGCCGAACACCGAACCCGAACTTGGACTTTTACGAAAATGTTCAGGTTCGGGTCCGTGTCACGGACACCCCAAAATTCGGTACGAACCCGAACTATACAGTTCGGGTTCGCTCATCCCTACTTGTCAGCCGTCAGCAGGTTGACCCAATGCGCAGTGTAGGTGATATACCTGCCCTGACCGTGCTTTGAAGACCAGGTATCAGTGGTCAGATGGACCCTTGCCCCAACACTGTATGCCAGAGATGCCATGACTTCCTTTTCAATCACTGAGTAGAGGTTTGGGATTGCCTTTTTTGAAAAAAAAAATTGGTCCGGGTACCTTCCACTGTGGTGTCCCAATAGCGACAAATTTTTTGAAGGCCTCAGACTCCACCAGCTGGTATGGTAAAAGCTGGCGGGCTAAGAGTTCCGTCAAGCCAGCTGTCAGACGCCGGGCAAGGGGGTGACTCTGGGACATTGGCTTCCTACGCTCAAACATTTCCTTTACAGACACCTGACTGTGGGCAGATGAGATGGAACTGGTGAAGGTGAGAGGCGGAGTGGCGGGTGGTTGAGAGGGGGCAAGGAGGACAGCAGTGGTTGACGTGGCTGAAGATGCTGGACCAGGAGGAGGATGGTGGCTTTGAGGTTGTGTGCTGCTTCTACTCGTCATCATGTGTTGATCCCATAGGCGTTTGTGATGTGCGATCATGTGCCTTCGCAAAGCAGTTGTACCTAGGTGGGTGTTGGATTTCCCACGACTCAGTTTCTTTTGGCACAGGTTGCAAATGGCATCGCTGTTGTCAGAGGCAGACACACAAAAAAATGCCACACTGCTGAGCATTGCAATGATGGCATTCTGGTGGTGGCAGCAGCATGTGTTGATTGGCGTGCTGTCTGGCTGACCCCGGGTGCCGATACATGCTGTCTGACTGTGCCACTAGCTCCTTGTGACAACCTCCCCCTGCTTCCAACTCGTCTCCTCCTTCTCTCTGTCTCCCCTTCTGAACTTTCCCCCTCTTCTTCTTCTCTTCGAGCAGGCACCCACGTGGCATCCACGGACACATCGTCATCATCAACCACTTCACTTGTATCTGACACCTCAGCAAAGGAAGCAGCAGTGGGTACAACATCATCATCATCACACCGTACGTCCATGTGTGTAATGCTGCCTGACTGAGACATATCCCTGTTATCCCCATCCTCTGGCAATAATGGTTGCGCATCACTAATTTCATCCAAATGATATGTAAATTACTTCTCTGAGGGATCAAGTGAAGCGGCTGTGGTGGCTGTGGTGGTAGTGGAGGTGGTGGTGGCGGGCGGGAGAGTGGTAACTTGAGAGCAGGTGACCAAAGCTGAGCTGGAGGAGGATGGTGCGTCAAGGTTCTTAGCGGAAGCTGTTGAAGATTGGGTGTCCTGTGTAAGCCAGTCAACAATTTTCTCAGAATTTTTGGGGTTCAGGGTACGTGGCCTCTGAACACTGGGCATTATTCCAGGGCCAGTGGAAATCACAGCACCACGAACACGATGGCTCCTGCGGCGTGGCCTGCCTCTGCCTGTCATTTTTTATTAGATAAGTGTTACTATGCGTGCAAGGTACTGTGCTACCCTATATAAGTGGTGGGCAGTGGGCACAGTACAGTCTGTGTGAGCCTGACACACACTGGCTTGCAACTGTGATTATATCATAGAAAAATACTAAATAGAATTTTTTTTTATCTGCGAGGTATTTGAGTAAATGACACCCTGTATCAGTATTAGTGGAAGTCTAGCCACTAGCCAGCGGACACAATACAGTCTGTGTGGGCCTGACACACACGGGCTTGCAAATGGGATTAGATCACAGAAAAAAATTAAATATAATTTTTTTTTATCTGCGAGGTATTTGTGAGTAAATGACACCCTGTAACGGTATAAGTGGAGGTCTAGCCACTAGCCAGCGGACACAATACAGTCTGTGTGGGCCTGACGCACACGGGCTTGCAAATGGGATTAGATCACAGAAAAATATTAAACATAATATTTTTTTATCTGCAAGGTATTTGTGAGTAAATGACACCCTGTAACGGTATAAGTGGAGGTCTAGCCACTAGCCAGTGGCCACAATACAGTCTGTGTGGGCCTGACACACACGGGCTTGCAAATGGGATTAGATCACAGAAAAAAATTAAATAGAATTTTTTTTTTATCTGCGAGGTATTTGTGAGTAAATGACACCCTGTAACGGTATAAGTGGAGGCCTAGCCACTAGCCAGTGGCCACAATACAGTCTGTGTGGGCCTGAAACACACGGGCTTGCAAATGGGATTAGATCACAGAAAAAAATGAAATAGAATTATTTTTTATCTGCAAGGTATTTGTGAGTAAATGACACCCTGTAACGGTATAAGTGGAGGTCTAGCCAATAGCCAGTGGCCACAATACAGTCTGTGTGGGCCTGACACACACGGGCTTGCAAATGGGATTAGATCACAGAAAAAAATTAAATATAATTTTTTTTTATCTGCGAGGTATTTGTGAGTAAATGACACCCTGTAACGGTATAAGTGGAGGTCTAAGCCAATAGCCAGTGGCCACAATACAGTCTGTGTGGGACTGACACACACGGGCTTGCAAATGGGATTAGATCACAGAAAAAAATTAAATATAATTTTTTTTTATCTGCGAGGTATTTGTGAGTAAATGACACCCTGTAACGGTATAAGTGGAGGTCTAGCCACTAGCCAGTGGCCACAATACAGTCTGTGTGGGCCTGACACACACAGGTTTGCAAATGGGTTTAGATCACAGAAAAAAATTTAATAGAATTTTTTTTTATCTGCGAGGTATTTGTGAGTAAATGACACCCTGTAACGGTATAAGTGGAGGTCTAGCCACTAGCCAGTGGCCACAATACAGTCTGTGTGGGCCTGACACACACGGGCTTGCAAATGGGATAAGATCACAGAAAAAAATTAAATATAATTTTTTTTTATCTGCGAGGTATTTGTGAGTAAATGACACCCTGTAACGGTATAAGTGGAGGTCTAGCCACTAGCCAGTGGCCACAATACAGTCTGTGTGGGCCTGACACACACGGGCTTGCAAATGGGATTAGATCACAGAAAAAAATTAAATAGAATTTTTTTTTTATCTGTGAGGTATTTGTGAGTAAATGACACCCTGTAACGGTATAAGTGGAGGTCTAGCCACTAGCCAGTGGCCACAATACAGTCTGTGTGGGCCTGACACACACGGGCTTGCAAATGGGATTAGATTACAGAAAAAAATTAAGTGTTAAGCAATGATGTCATTGCTGGGTTTGTGCTAGGGGAGGCTGGGCCACACAGGGTTAAAAGGCAGCAGACGGTACCTGCTGCAGCACGATCGCCGGCACGTCTGAGGGTCAGGAGGCAGAGCACTTCCGGTTCATTGCGGGTTCGGGTCTGGCAGCGCGAGTCATCGCGACTCCAAGTAAGGCGCGCTCCAGTCTACTGGCCGGCGGCGGGTGCTGTGCAGTTCAAGCCGCAGTCCCGGCCGCACGGCTTAAGCGTCGGGACTCGCACTGCACGGTGCCGCCTGGTGGCCACTGGCGGCGACAGTCGGGGGGTTCGGCGGCAGGCCAGGGAACCGGCATGGTCATAAGCAGCCGATAGTCAAATCTCTATAGTCTTTTCCCCAAACTGGTCACAAATGCGCCCCACACACACGAATGCAATCTGAGTCAGACATATGCTCTCACATCTATTCTGTGGGACGTGTGCGCAGGCCATGGATCAGTTTCAGATTCAATTTCAATTTGACCACGGAGCACACGGTCTGTGCTGAAGGTCCGAACCGTCTACATGTTGTGTAAAGGGATGTACTGCATTCATGTTATCACAGTATAACTAAACGTTCACCAGCACTTCATGTATGTTCTTTAGGAGGATTTGCAGCAGTAGGTAGTTTCTCAATATGTAAAGATGTTCACCCTGTAATTACCCTAGTAGCTGTCTTCGTACCCAGGCATCGCATCCACGCACCAGGTCTGTTCAGGCGATCGCACAAACAGGTCATATACAAATCACAGCGGCCTTGCTAGACAGCGGGCAGGGGTGCGTTCCTTTGGCCGTTCCTGTCACCAGCCACCCCTTCCGGGGGGGGGCGGCGGCAGAGTCTAGATGCTCGTTTTATAAAAAAAATATATATATATATTTATGTTTCCACAGTTCTTGTCACGTTGCGTGGCACCATAGGCAAATACACAGAAGATAAGGTACGTATCAGTTTCCGACTCAGCACTCGCAGTCAGACATCCATTGCCTACGGTGGAGGGGTGCCCCACGCCTCATTCCAAAAAAAAAAAAAAGAAGTCTGTCACGACCTCAGACTCACATAAGTCCTGTCACGACCACGGGCATTCAAACTCGTCTGTCACGTCTTCACACTTGCAATACAATCCTGTCACGACTACAGGCATTCGATAAAGTAAAAAAAAAAAAAAAAACTGTCACGACTACAGGTGTTCATGTTTCAACGTCTGTCACGTCTACAGACTCATAATAAAGTCCTGTCACGACCACAGGCAGTTTTGGCATACACATCTTGCACATCCACGGGCCGGGTAAAAGTCCTGTCACGCCTACAGGCACACCACCGCTCATCCATACATCAGCACAAAGTCCTGTCACGACCACAGACACACGTACCGGGACGTCCTCTCGGTCATGGTCACACCACAGGTGCCGCATGGTCTAATCTGTCACGACACCTGACACAGGCCAGGGAGGCCACTGGGCGCTATCACGCAGGTGGCGGTGGCACGCTTGTCCGCCACGGCACCCGCAGGGCGGACAGGACCCCTTAGTGGCCAGGCACACGGGCACAAGGTCACAGTTCGCAGCTCGGGGAAAAAGGGGGGTACTAATGGCTCTCAATTAATGACCAGTAGGAAGATGTCGCAAGAATTCACACCTGGAGGCTCTTCCGCGTCGCGGGATAGCGGGGACACCCAGTCGGAGCGAAGCGTGGGACCCTCATTACGTTCCTGGACCATCCCGAAGTTGTCCGCCGAGCTGCGCCGAAGGGGCATCCCCTTTCCAGCATCTGCAAGGAAAGCAGAGTTGTATCGTCTTCTGATGTCAGATGTACCAAATGTGAGCCAGGATGAGGTATCCATGGGAACCATTCAGACGTCACTCACCCAACTACACGCCGTGATCAACAGTATGGCGTCATCCATGTCAGACCTACAGGCCAGAATGGAATCAGTGGAAGCCAGGTCTGCGGCGGCAGCATTAGCGACACCAACACCTGCGGAACCTGCGGCAGGTCCATCCGGTACTTCGGTACTTCGGGTGGGTCATCCTAGTTTCCCTCAATCGCTCCGTCCCATTTCATTCCGGCCAATATCAGGCAGAATATATTGGAGGGCAAAGACGTCAACCTGGCGTCCCTGCTTATTTCGACACATGAGGCCCCAGACAATAGAACCATTGCTTGTGGGGAGATCTCGGTAATCCTGAAGTCTAAGGACGCTAGGCTTAACAGGAAATTGAACGTCATGGAATTTGTTCTAGTATTCAGCTTATACCGGGACGTGATTTGCACAGCCAACCCGAATAGGAGGGCCGAGCTAGATTTGTACATGTACAAGGTGGTGGAATTAGGTTCCAAATATGGCAGCACAGCATTTTTCGACTATCACCGGTTGTCACGAACTATGGATCCGATCGCTCTGGATCCCACAGCTGTGACGTAGTGGTCTGTGACAGAGTCTGCGCACACACAGAGACCTCACGTGACCGGGGTATTACCATCCGGCTAACACCCCCCCTACTACACTTCGGTAACTGCCACCACGTGGGTTCCCGGTCCACGAGCCGACTATCCGGGTCATTCACTATCACACAGATAAGTGGATGAACCGGATATCACTTACTGACCAACCGCAGTCAATCACCCCCAGCTACAATTCCTAAATGCAATTTAACTAACTACCTGGTAACGTCTCTTCAAAGGCAAGGTACGTTGTTCAGCAGCTTAGAATATGGAAGACTTGGCCACTTAGATTTTATAATCTTTAATAAGAGGTAAAAAGCAGTGCATACAAGTCTAATGAAAATGACTATAAATCTACAGAATAATAATAACAATATAAATAATCACGACAGTTCAAATGAAAGGGAAAAAGATGAAAGAATACTTAGTTTCTCTGGAGGGTTTCAGATGGTCGTTCATATGTCCTTTTTGAATCCTTGCAAACCCCGTTCAGTATGTATCAGGGGAGACCCTCAAAGTTCTTCTGATACAGGGATATGCCATCAATGTCCAATTAAGTGTCCGGTGATGTTCCATGGGTCTCTCTCCTCTGTCCTTGTGCACGGATCTTTATGAACTCTCCCATGGGCAGGAGACTTACTCCTGTCAGCCAATGGCAGCAGAGTGACTGTGAAGCCTAGGGATTGTTTTATGACCCCATCAAAGTTCAGTTCCTACAATGAGGATTATACTTAAGCCTGTATCTCCCTGATACATCGGCATATTTTTATACAGAATACATATTTGCGATCCTTATGTATTTACATACAGAATGAGACCACACACGGTAATGCTGGGACCTGTAGTTCTTCTACCACCCATAGGTGAGCTACAGAATCACATGCCCTGGTCATATTTGATACCCAATTAATCACAATACTCTGTAGAGCCTGGCTCTGGTGTCAGAAAGGGCATAAGTTGATTCATAAATGAAATATGAAAGTGGACTGGTTTTATGCCCAGAGCTAATTAAGGGCTATTAGCTCTCCTCAAACCAGACCTGGAAATGAATGACGTCACGCTCCAGCCAGGCTTGACAGCGAGCTGATCTTTATCTTATATGACAGGATGAGCTGGGCCTGGTATAGCCTTTATGACCTTTTATAGCCGGCCTCACAGAGTAGTGGTAATAAAAGTGTCCATCTATATCATACTTGACCCAGGCTTCAGGAAGATGAGAGTTCACTGTTCTTTTACATAGGCCAGAAGCATACAAAATGGCTACCCAGAGGAATTATGTATGTATGCCGGCACACCTCCCTCTTTTAAAAGGTTGCCTGGGGAAATGGCCACAAGCCTATTCTACAGCAACCCAGCCGTCTCCGGCCGATTCTCCCTGCCGCGACAACCCGTCGGCATTTCCATGTAAACTACCTTTTCTGTGCTGCACGGCGAAGTTGTACTGCTGCAAAATCAGGCTCCATCTCAGCAGTTTCGCATTGTCTCCTGCGAGACGTGCCAAGCAGCTGAGGGGATTGTGATCGGTGATCACTGTGAAATTGCGTCCATACAGGTAGTGTTGTAGCTTTTGCAGGGACCACACAATAGCTAAACACTCCTTCTCTATTGTGGAGTAGCTTGTCTCCCTGGCCAGTAACTTACGGCTCAGGTATAGTACAGGATGCTCCTCCCCGGCCTGGTTCACCTGACTCAGGACTGCACCCAGACCAAAGGCGGAAGCATCCGTGTGGACCACAAACTTCCGAGTGAAATCTGGGGCCTGAAGCACAGGAGAACTGGCTAGTGCATCCTTCAGGGCCTGGAAGCCTTCCTCGCATTCCGGCGTCCATGACACCATCCTGGGCAGCTTCTTCTTGGTCAAGTCTGTCAGAGGCTTGGCCAGGGTGCTATAGTTCGGGATGAACTTCCTATAGTACCCGGCCGTTCCCAAGAAAGACATGACCTGTTTCTTGGTGAGGGGTGTTGGCCATCTAGTAATGGCTTCCACCTTCTCTATTTCAGGCCTCAGTGTGCCTCCTCCTACTCTGTGGCCTAAGTAAGTGACCTCATTCATGCCCAGCTGGCACTTGCTAGGCTTAACAGTTAGTCCAGCCGCAGCAAGTTTGTCCAGTACTTGCGACAAGTGCACCAGGTGCTCCTTCCACGTGGGGCTATACACGGCAATGTCGTCTAAATAGGCGACAGCACATTCTTCTAGTCCTTCCAGCAAGTCATTCACAAGCCTTTGAAAGGTGGCTGGCGCATTCTTCATCCCAAACGGCCTTACAGTAAATTCGTAAAGGCCGAATGGGGTGATGAAGGCTGACTTCTCCTGAGCCTCCGAGGTCAGGGGAATCTGCCAATACCCCCTGCTCAGGTCCATGATTGTCAGGTAGCTGGCTCCTGCCAACTTATCTAACAGTTCATCAATCCTGGGCATGGGGTAAGCATCCGAGGTTGTGATGGCATTCAGTTTCCGATAATCCACACAGAACTGGGTTGTCTGATCTTTCTTCGGGACCAGAACCACCGGTGAGGCCCAAGCACTGTGGGATTTCTGAATGACCCCGAGCTGCTTCATCTCCTCGATCTCCCTCCTGAGGTCTGCCTGGACCTCCATTGAGACGCGGTAGGCGGACTGCTTTGTGGGGGCATGTGTACCTGTGTCCACATGATGGACTGCAAGGTGTGTTCTCCCGGGTTTCCCTGTAAAAGTGTCATGGTGAGCCGTCAACACTTCTAAGAGCTGAGATCTCTGCTGGGACGAGAGTTGAGGGTTGAGGGTTAAGTCCACCTCCAACTCTCGAGTGTCAGCTAGCAGATCTAGTAGGGGGTCAGCCTCCTCCCTTTCGGGCAGGCTGCAAACCGGCATAACATGTGGCGTTCTCTCGTGATGCTCCTTGAGCATGTTGACGTGAAATGTCTTCTGTCTCCTACCTCCCTCTCCAAGGCCCACCACATAATTTACCTTACTCAGACATTTGACAATGGGGTACGGCCCTTCCCATGCAGCTTGCAGTTTGTTTTGCCGCATCGGCAGCAGGACATAGACCTTCTGCCCCTCCTGGTAGATTCTCTCTCGGGCAGTGCGGTTATACCACTGCTTCTGTTTGCTTTGGGCCTGCACCATATTCTCCTGTACCAGACCTACAAGCGACTCCATTTTGTCTCGGAACCTGAGGACATAGTCTACTACAGAGACTTCCGTTCCGGAAACCTTGCCTTCCCAAGACTCTCTGATTAGGTCTAGGGGACCTCTTACTCGTCGACCATACAGGAGTTCGAAGGGCGAAAACCCGGTTGACTCCTGGGGAACCTCTCTGTAGGCAAATAGCAGGTGAGGTAGATATCGTTCCCAGTCATTCCCTTGCGCCTCCACGAACGTCTTCAGCATCTGCTTCAACGTCCCGTTGAAGCGCTCACAGAGGCCGTTTGTTTGTGGGTGGTAAAGGCTGGCTAGGCTACGATATGGTTCACCTGTATTTTCCTACAGAGCCCCTGCATTAGTTCAGACATGAACTGAGGTCCTTGGTCGCTGAGAAGCTCAGCTGGGAACCCCACTCTCGTGAAGATCCCCAGCAGGGCGTCCGCAACCTTGTCAGCCCTAATGGAGGATAACGCCACTGCTTCTGGGTAGCGCGTCGCGTAATCCACCAGGGTTAATATGAACCGTTTACCCGAACTGCTGGGGATGGCCAGTGGACCAATGATGTCCACGGCCACCCTCCTGAAGGGTTTATCAATTATCGGTAAGGGATTCAATGGAGCTCGGTGACGGTTTCCTGCTTTGCCAGCTCGCTGACAGGTGTCGCAGGACCTGCAGTACTTGGCGACATCTGCCCCGAGGCCAGGCCAGAAAAAATTCTGCATCACCCGGGACTTTGTTTTGGTTATTCCCAGGTGACCAGCTAAGGGGATCTCATGAGCCACTTGCAGTAATTGTTCCCTGAACTGCACAGGTACAATGAGCTGCCTCACCCTATTGTCACTGTGGGAGATGTCCTCCTTATACAGTTTCCCATTGTCCCAACACACTCGGTATTTGTCTCCCTCAGTGGGAGGGCTGGCAGCTAACCCTCTTAGCTGCTCCAAGGTAGGGTCATCTCGCAGGGCCTGCTCAAAGGCGGCACTACAAGTCCCAGCCAGCTGTCCTGTGGCGAACAGGGACAGTGGCTGAGGCTCTGACGCGGTTAAGTCCACGGGGTCCGAACCGGTGGAAGGGGACACTTCCACTTGCTCTTCCCCAATGGAGCGTTCCGCTGCGGCTTTTGCAGCCCTGCGAGTGACGGGCAACACAGGCACAATAATGTCATCACATTTAACATTTGCACAACTTGAATCAGTTAAACACATGTCCGCTACCTGTGTACATACACCCGCCATCCCCTCTACATCTCCTGTCGTAGGAGAACTGCTCCCACACACCCCACCTCCCACCTCCCGCGGTCCATCCCCAACGTTTTCTGATGTTACGCAAACATCCTTGCACAGTACCTCGGTATGTCCAGGGACCTCCATAGGGACGGGTGAGTCCTGTGTGCTTCCAGGGGGCACGTAGCACGAGACCAATCGTCCTAGGTCAGTGCCTAATAAAACATTTGTGGGGATCTCCGCAGAGACTCCCACCTCCCTTCCACTCCACTCCCAGCCCCCCAATCAAGGAAAACACGAGCTAGGGGAACATTAGGGCTCACCCCCCCAACTCCCGTGATGGTGAGGCTTTTGCCGGGAATAAGGTCTGCGTCATCCACTAGTTCAGGCCGAACTAGTGTGACTTCGGCTCCTGTATCGCGGAAGCCTGTGGTGCACCGGTTGCCCACAGTAACCGACTGTAGGTTGTCTGCGGTGTGTCTTGCAGCTCCATTCACCAACAGCACAGATGATGGGTTGCGGGCAAGCTTGCCAGGGGGTGCTGTCTTCTTCTCCGGGCACGAGTGGCTGAGGTGTCCTGGCTTGCCGCACGCATAGCACTTGCGCACGTCTGTCGGTGCTGGCTTGACTCCTTCGGGTCTTTGTGCAGGCCTGTGAAAGGGTCGCTGGACCGGAACCGACAAAGCTGGCCGGGAGGAAGAAGCAGATGAAGAGGTTCCTCCCAGGCGGGACAGAGTGTCTTTGAATGCCCGAGTGCTGGGCATGGCGACGTATTCATCGGCTAGCTCGGCCGCCTCTCGCGCACTCTTCGGCTTGTGCTCACATACATATTTTTGCACATCCGTGGGGCAATTGGAGACAAACTGTTCTCGGACCATCAGATCCGCCAGGGACTGCTTGGTGTCCTCTGTGAGGGGATCAGACCACTGTTGGAAGGTGGTCTGCAACTTGCCCAGATGGTCCATAAAAGTATCTTCGGGCCCTCTCCGTAGGGACCGGAACCGTAAACGGTAAGTCTCTGGAGTCAGCTGGTACTTGACTAGAATAGCCTTTTTGATGACCGCGTAACTGGTACGCTCTGCTAATGGTAGTCCGACCAGGGCCTCCATAGCTTTGCCCTTCAGTGCGGACATTAGATGTCCCGCCCACTGTGGCTCTGGTACCTGGTACTGCTGGCATGAGGTTTCAAAAGCATGCAGGAAAAGATCAATGTCACAGTTCTCAGACTCCATCACAGGCAGTTTTGGCTTGACCATCAGGGATGGGCCTGTGGATGTAGCATGCCGGTCGGACCCCTGAAGCTGTACTCGGGCCATGTCCAGTTCATGCCTGCGGACAGCTTCCCGTTCTCGTTCTGCAGCCTCGCGCTCAGCCTGGCGCTCTGCCCGACGTGCCTCCAGCAGCCGAAAATATAAGTCCGGGTTACTGAGCATTAGTTGGTCCAGACCATTTTGGGATGGCATAGAGACAGAGTTATGTCCAGCTAGAGGACTGCAAACCCCAGCAGGCTGTCCTCCTCCCAGTTCATCATCCTCATTCTGGAAGGGGTCAACTGGCTCAGGGGCCCCTGAGTGTCCTCCATTCTCTGAATCCTGCAGGGATGACTCTTGACTCCTCCGTGCACATAACTCCTGGATAAGGACAGTCTTATTTTTCCCATGTGCAGCATACGGGTAGGTCACCCGACACTGCTAGAATGTAATGTGTGTTTCCCTTTAAGCCAGTTAGGCCTGGTGCAGGCAATCTTTATTCCAGCCAGCAGAGGGAGCCCCCCCAGTTCAGTATAAATAGGCTAGGGCCTAGCCAGGAAGGGAGTTCAGAAGTTTCTAGAGTCAGTGCTGAGAGAGACAGAGGCAAGTCCAGAAAAGCAAGAGGGACTAAAGACAACAGAGGAGGTACTTGATAATTATAAAACCAAGGATATACGCCAGAGCTAGGGCATCGGGCCTTGGAGAAGAGTTTCTATGTTCCAGGATCAGTCAGGAATAGAGTGCAAGCCGCCTGTACTGCAAGTCCTGTGTTTAACACTCTGAAGTCACCTTGCTATATATATATTGCCTGCATCAAATGTACTGCAACCAACTGTCTGCAAAGGAACTGCGCTTCCATCTATGTCCATGTATGATGACTACTAAAGTTTGAGTTCTGTTTTAACATCACGTGGTTCCTCAGTTATTCCTGCTATCAGCAAACGGCGTGCCACCGTTTAATTGGCACTGGCGTCACGAACATTACTTATCATCACCTGCCCTTGCAGAGAGTCAGCTGTCTCAGGTTAGTGTCACAATTGCACTACAACACCCCGGAACATTTCTACACCTAACTTGAGTACGCTGCACCTCTCTTTTGGCGTCACGAACAGGATACGCACGCTTTCTAGTGCAAGAAGCGTGAACTTTGTGCCTTATACAGTTGCCCTGTGACCAAAGTGACAAATTGCCTGTTTATTTAAAGTGGACTTTGTGGACTGAAAATCCTACACAAAGTGTTCCTAAAATCTCCAAAACGCACTGTTCGGTGTTGCTTTATCAAGAGGAAGGAAATCGCCACACCGGAGTGTGGTTTTATGGACTTTTCAACAACCCTGCTTGCTGTCAGGGAATGGTGACCAAGATGGCCACCGGCCGCCTGGAGTAAAGTTTCCCGCGCTGCTGAGGACCTTCGTGGGCGGATCCCTTCAAAGACACAGAGAATCCCGCCCCTCGTCATCATCGCACCGCCGCGGCCCTGTTTCTTCTACGTCACCGCGTACTCAGGACGTCCGGAATCTCTCGAGACTTGGACTGCGCAAACCCGGGGATACCGGTAAGAACTTGTAACCGGAGGGAAGGGGATTGTTCCGGCCCCTTTAGTCGCCAGCGGCCACATCGTAATAAGCTAACATGTCAGAACCGGGAGTGCCTGAGCAGCCGGCCCCGGGAGAGCTTGCGGCTCCTAATCATCCTACAGCCCCCAGCATGATGCCCTTTACCATGCCTTACTATTTCGGGGCCCCATGGTTCCCCCGCTACAGAGGAGAGACCCATACCCTAAGAGACTTTAAAGAAAAGTTGCTGGCATTATTTAAACTGTACCCCATAAATGCCGATCAGCAAATGGAAATCCTGCTAGCGCAACTGGAGGGAGCTGCCCGCAGGGAGGTATTATCCTGGCCTGCTACTGAGCGGAGTACTCTAGAGCAGATATTCACCCGCCTCAGGGCCACTTTTGAAACTAGGACTGCCTCAGAGATAATGATGCACTTCTTTGGCAAGAAACAGAAGTCCGGTGAGTCCCTCCGTGACTATGCCCTATCACTTCAGGAGGCTTTAGGGGCTGTAATTCAGATAGATCCCAAAGAGGCTGATAACCAGGACCAGACCCTGAGGGAACAATTTATCAACGGGGTGTCTAGTGAGCAAATAAGGACCCAATTAAAGATGCTGTCCGCCCAGCACCCTAACAGTGCCTTTCTGGACTTTAAAGAACTGGCTATAAAAATTCTGGGGTCAGCAGTATCTACGGAGTTGAGCACCCCACCTGAGTCATCAGCCTGCAGGCCAAAACCGCTTATCACTAACCAAGCTCAGGCCGGTCAAGCTGTTCAAGTGTCAGCTACCGATACTATTGCCATGCTGACAGAGCAAGTAAATCACCTCACTAAAAGTCTAGAGAAAGTGTGCAGAAAAATAGAGGAATGGGAAAAACCCATAATGACAGAAGAAGAATTCCTGTCACCTCCTAGGCCGTTCCCACCTCCTTACCAAGAGACTCACCCCAGGGATCCTGGTAGGCGTAATAGAGATCGCAAGCGGCCCGTGTGTACATACTGCAAAAAGCTGGGACACACAGAATCCACGTGCTGGCAGTTAAACGGGCAACCCCTGAGGCTGAGGACCACCCCTCGGGAGGTAGAACACTAGGTCCAGAGGATCCAAATTGGATGCCACGTTATGTAGGATCCCATCCTAAAATCAATATAGAGATCAACGGGGTCCCCTTTGAAGCCCTATTAGATACTGGGTCTCAGGTCACTACTATTCAGCTGCCCGCCTTTGAAAGATTCTGGGACACCAACCAATTGACCCAGCCACCTGAATCCTGGGTGGAAATTATCGCCAGCAATGGCAAACCAGTAAAGATTCATGGATACTGGGAACCCACCCTGCAGGTGGGAGAAGTAACCTTACCACAACAGGGGGTGATAGTAGTACAGGCCGGCGACAGAGGAGGACATCCTGTCATTCTAGGCACCAATGTCTTCAAAAACTGTTATTCAGAAATACTTGCCGTATTACACCAGACTTTGCCCACTGCTTCCTCTGCATCCAAGAGGGTGATTCAAAAGACTATAACGGTGTTAAGTGCCCAGCAGAGGTTTGCTAATGGGAAAGGAGAAATTTGTACTGCCAGGATTAGTGATATTAAGCCTGTGACTTTGCCTCCTAATTCTCAAACTCTTTTATGGTGTCGTGCTGTCCTGGGAGTCCAAGGCCGAGATTATCCAGCCCTGGTAGAACCAATCCAGATGGAGGATTACCCTTATGTGAGAGCTGCCAAGTGCCTGGTGAACGTCTCCCAAGGTAAAGTACCTGTCCGTCTGATTAACCTGAGTGATCATCCTGTTGCGCTTACTAAGCATTGCTGTGTTGCCCAGCTGTCCCAGGTGTCCTTCCAAGACGTCATTCGTCTTCCAGTGACAGAAAAGCCGCCAGCTGCAGTCAGCGGACGTCCGTCGGTGACCCAGCCACAAGTGCCCTGGTGGGAAGAGCTCCATGTGGGGGACGAGACTACCCCCCAACAACAACAAGAAGGGATTATACAGCTTGTCAAAGAGTACCACCAGGCCTTTAGTAAGCATGCTACTGATTATGGAGAGGTGAGTGCCATACAACACACCATACCTACTGGCTCTCATCCTCCTATCAAGGAGAGATACAGACCTTTACCACCTACTTCATATCAGACTGTAAAAGAAATGATCCAAGAGATGAAAGACTCTAATGTAATCCGGGACAGCCGTAGTCCGTGGGCTGCACCCCTGGTCCTTGTAAAGAAGAAGGACGGTGGTATCCGTTTCTGTGTGGATTATAGGAAAATTAATCAAATAACCCACAAAGATGCATACCCACTGCCCCGCATTGAGGAGTCACTAACTGCTCTGGGCTCCTCTGCCAATTTCTCCACATTGGACTTGACCAGTGGCTACTGGCAAGTACCCATGGCCCCTGCAGATAGGGAAAAGACTGCTTTCACTACTCCCATGGGCCTGTTCGAATTCAATTGTATGCCGTTCAGGCTATGTAATGCCCCAGGAACTTTCCAGAGACTAATGGAACGGTGTTTGGGTCACAAAAACTTCGAAACAGTGCTGCTGTATCTAGATGACGTCATTGTGTACTCAAAAACATATGAAGACCATCTGAAACATTTAGCAGAAGTATTTGAAATCCTTATCAAATATGGCTTGAAGGTAAAGCCATCCAAGTGTCACCTGCTCAAACCTGCAGTAAAATACCTGGGGCATGTGGTAAGCGGAGAGGGCGTGCAACCTGACCCTGATAAGCTAGCGGCTGTCCGTAATTGGCCGGTTCCTACTACCGTCAAGGAAGTGAGGGGTTTCCTTGGTTTTGCCGGCTACTATAGACGTTTTATCCCCCATTTTGCTCAAATAGCTGATCCTATCCAGGAGCTCTTGAGGGGGCAACCCAAGAAAAGTCCTAGAACTCCTGTGCCCATTGAGTGGAATGAGGAAAGAGAGATAGCGTTCCAATTGCTAAAAAAGAAACTGACCGAGCCTCCTGTGTTAGGTTATCCAGACTACAGCAAGCCCTTCCATCTGTATACTGATGCTAGCAAGCGAGGCCTGGGAGCTGTGTTAGCCCAAATCCAAGAGGGAAAAGAGAGAGTGATAGCATATGCAAGCCGCTCCCTGAAAGGAGCTGAGAAAAATGACCAGAATTATAGTTCCTTCAAACTAGAGTTCCTGGCATATGTGTGGGCAGTGACAGAAAAATTCAAGGATTATCTAGCCGCCACCCCGTTCATTGCATTCACTGACAATAACCCTCTGGCACATCTAAATACAGCTAAATTAGGGGCCTTGGAGCAGAGATGGGCCTCTCGCCTCGCCAACTATGATTTCTCTGTAAAATATCGTGCTGG
Source organism: Bufo bufo (assembly GCF_905171765.1). Lineage (NCBI taxonomy): Eukaryota > Metazoa > Chordata > Amphibia > Anura > Bufonidae > Bufo > Bufo bufo. Next base: position 41,534 of record NW_024400084.1, read on the forward strand.
ACGTACTAATGATAATGCTGATGCTTTATCCAGGCTTCCCACAGAGACAGCTCCTGATGATGTGCGAGATGCTTGGGAAGACGTAGAGATGCCGGCTTTCTATAACAAATTTGCTCAACAGGATCAGGCTCGAGCTACCAATGACAGAGCTGCAGTTCCTTCACCCTCCAGTAGGCCTGATCCTAAGGAAGAAAGGTGGGTGAAACTACAGTCTGAAAGTAGAGTGCTGGGTGAGTTGTTGGACTTCATTACTAGTGGCAGAGCCCCTGAGAGGATTCGGCGTAAGAGTGCAGATCCTGAACTCATCAAACTGTGGAGACAGCGCCATCAACTCTTCATACAAAAGGGCCTATTGCTACGGAGAAGCCTAGACCCAGTGTCCAACGAGAGAGTGCACCAGATTCTCATACCCCGACGAGATGCAGGTATGGTGTTGGAGATGTACCACAATCAATCCGGTCACTTTGGGGTCCAAAAGACTGAGGCTACTATCCGCCAGCGGTTTTACTGGGTGGGCATGAGAGAAGACATGGAGAAGTGGTGTCGGGAGTGTGTAGCCTGCGCCTTAAAACGAAGTAAGCACCATGATCAGAGGGCACCACTGAGACCCATTGTAAGTACCCGTCCTCTTGAACTTGTCGCCATTGACCATGTGAAACTGGAGCCTAGTCGCTCAGGGTATGCTTATGCCATGACTATTATTGACCATTTCACTAAGTTTGTTGTAGCGGTGCCTGTGAGAGACCAGACAGCCAAGACTACAGCCGAACTGTTCTGGAAGCATTTCCTCCTGCCCTACGGATGTCCAGAAAAGATCCTCACCGATCAAGGACCTGCTTTTGAGTCCCATCTGTTCCATGAACTGTGCCGCTTACACAACTGTAAGAAGATCCGGACAACGGCCTACCATCCTCAAGGTAATGGATTATGTGAAAAAATGAATCAGACCTTGATAGAGATGCTGAGGGCCGTACCTCCTGAAACCAGAGGAGATTGGCCTAATCTGTTGCCACAGCTCATGTTCACATACAATCATACCATACATTGTTCCACTGGGTATACCCCTTTTTACTTGATGTTTGGGCGCCAAGGGACATTGCCTGCTGATCATTCATTGGACATACACGTACCTGATTGCATTAACCCATTACCTAACACCGACTGGGTTGCTGAACATCAAAGGCGATTGAATACAGCCAAAGCCATTGTTCAGGAACGTATGGACTATGCTAGGGACCGACAGCAGAGAGACTATGATCAAGCAGTCCATGCAGAACCCTTGACAATAGGGGCCGTGGTATGGTTAAAGAATAACCGCCGTACCAGTAAACTGGACAGTAAATGGGAGCGAAGTCCCTATGTTGTCACTGCAATCCCAAATGTTGGAACTCACACTTATGAGATCACCCGGGAAGGCAAGGGATCCCAAATTGTACACCGAAACCGGTTAAAGCTCTGCCTGACACCAGAACCCAGTGCCGAGAGTTCTGGATCTGAATATCCTGTGTCAAAGTCAGCAATACAGCCCGAGGATCCTATGCAGGCTGTCAGTAATCTAAGATATGACGCTGATCCCATGCATTGGCTTCTGACACCGTGGCTGAACTTGTTGGTGCCCGCTCCAGCACCTACTGTATCTTCACCTCCAGAAGAGCCGGTTCGAGATGCCCCGGATCCAGTTCCCCCTGTAGTGGATATTGTTGTTCCTGTTGTTCCTGACCAAGGTCTCACTGATGGAGACCCTCCTGTTGCTCCTCTCTCTTCTACCTCGTTGCTAAGGGAAGAGGAGACCCCTGTGTTGAGAAGGTCTACCCGGATGACCAGGGGACGTCCGCCAGTCCGTTTAGGGGACTTTGACTATGCTGGTGGTGTCTCCTCTCGAGCAGTTGCTACTGGTAATGCCTTGCTGGACATTTGTGCGCAAGAATGGACTCCCCCACGTGAGCCCTTGCCTGTGATACACCCACAAGAAACTCCTGGGTAGTTCTGTTATTATACTGTCACCAAAGACAATGGACTAACCTGGTTCACCCTAAGTCCGCTGTTCCAGGTCAGCGGCCGTGCCTAAGAAGCAAGAAGACGCCCCTTTCCCTTGTGTCATTTGTTCATTGAGTTACAAATGTTAAATAATTATTTATTGTATTTATAATGGAATGCATATGTTATGTACCATGTTATGCCGGTTCAGGAAGGTGTGTGAGTACGAGGCCTTACTCACGTTAAAGTCTGGGGGTGTGCAGCATACGGGTAGGTTACCCGACACTGCTAGAATGTAATGTGTGTTTCCCTTTAAGCCAGTTAGGCCTGGTGCAGGCAATCTTTATTCCAGCCAGCAGAGGGAGCCCCCCAGTTCAGTATAAATAGGCTAGGGCCTAGCCAGGAAGGGAGTTCAGAAGTTTCTAGAGTCAGTGCTGAGAGAGACAGAGGCAAGTCCAGAAAAGCAAGAGGGACTAAAGACAACAGAGGAGGTACTTGATAATTATAAAACCAAGGATATACGCCAGAGCTAGGGCATCGGGCCTTGGAGAAGAGTTTCTATGTTCCAGGATCAGTCAGGAATAGAGTGCAAGCCGCCTGTACTGCAAGTCCTGTGTTTAACACTC